>NW_017098778.1:9314-155953 GCF_001412225.1 Nicrophorus vespilloides
TATATATATATGTATGGATTTATATATTCATACATTTTTTTTTGCGTTATATATTCTGTGCTTTCTTCGCTTCTGCTGGTGCTTTCCCCCAAAACTGTGGCCAACCCACTAACAAATTCCTTTCATATTCCACCCCGTCATCATGAAGCCTCCGGCGCTAAAGATCTTCTCGAACATTGTTTGATATAAGCTGTTTTATTTCGAGATAAGGCATGTCTGGCGACGGACGACAAAAAAAAATGTGGATAGGAGAAGAAAATTAAAAAAAAAAACTAGGTAATGAAAGAAAAGCATGATTCTGAACTGTCGGTAAATTTTCAAAGGGTTTGATTTTTTTTTATTTGAAAAAAATAATATGCAAATCTAGTGGTGTGTGTAAAATAAACAAAAGAAATTCAAAACTAAGTCATGTTGTATGTATATCGGTGCACGGTTAATGTGCAAATATCGATTTCGCTTCTTCTGTGCATCTTCTGTGCGGTGCGCGCGTTAGATTGATTTAAAATCGGGGCTCGGTGGAAGATGTGTTGCTTCGCTTCTAATTCGATCGGGGTTTGAGGGTCCGGCTCGCCGGTGGCGGCAGTCTGGTGAATCCGGCCGCATCGAAGACGGGCAGCAGCTGCTCCTTGCTCTGTCTGAGCATCTCCTTCTTGAATGGTTCTGTTGGGAAATAGGTGGCGCCGTAGAAGTCGAGTCCTTGCTGAAGAAGATTGTTGTACTCCTCCAGGGATGCCAAAGTTATGCGCACCGGGTTCGGTGTTCCCGGTGATTGGTCAACTTTCACGGACACACGGCTCACCTCAACCTAAAACGTCTTGATCGCATCTTCTTTCACAAGCTAAATAATAACAACTGCTTACGATGGAGCTGTATCTGTACAAACTGGCTCTAATGTCATCCTCTGGTAGGTCCACAGGTATTTCGTGGACCAACAGGGAGAACGTTTTCTGAGGTCTACAAGGGATCGCCACTTTTCTGTATAATCTTCCACCGGTTACCTAAAATCAAACAGTTATTATGTCTGCTTATTGTTGCTTAATCTCCTCCCCAAAAACAATTGAATTTGGTCTAAGTTTCGAACTCATAACCGTAGCAACATTTTTTTGTAAAATAGCCTTACTTGATATCTTTTTTTTTAATAAACAATTGAGGCGCAATGCAACTACAAACAAATATGTTTGTAATATTACTTTATATTTTTAAATTTGAAAAACAAAATTGTCTTTCTGATTATGTTGTGGAGACACTGGTTTCGTTGCACGGTTCAATAAATTTAATGAAGTGAATAGCATTAAGCGGATGATGAAAAGTTTTCGTTACGCCCACAAACAAACGACGTTTCCATCGGAAAAGAAAAATTTGCAATTCATATGACAGAGGGGGTGAGTAGATGGAATAGGTGGAGAAGGAGGAAGAGAGGACGCTAAAAGAACGAAATGCTATATGCACGGTTCTCGGATCGTTTCACCTTATGGAATCCCTTCCGGAAGACCTGCTGGTAGTCCTCCGGCTCGGAGAACTTGAACAATATCCCGGTGGCAGTTTTCGTCAGGCTGAAACTTCCTCGGAAGTTCAGTTTGTCGCAGATGTTGGCCGCCTTGTCTAGACTCAGGTCATGCGACGGTGTCAAAAGAAATGCCCCTGCCAAGAACAAAAAAAAAAGAAAAGAAACGCAAAGCGCATTAGATTTAACTGAAAGAAACAAAAATGTAAAAAACATAAATGGTAAACTGAGAAGAAGAATACTGGAAATCGTTTTTGTTTCAGTTTTTTGTTTGTTTTGGTAGCGGAGTTTGCAGATGATGTAACTAGATAATTGCGGACTAATTCCGCAACGGAATAAACAATGGCGTGCCTAATAACGCTCTAAATGCTATTATGGGTCATCAAACGCTTACTCGAACTGGAAGTGCAATTATGTGGTATAATATTACATCTGCATTTATACTCTCTCTCTCTCTTTCCAACTACTTTGGTTACAACTTCTTCTTTTTCGAAACATCCCATCGTTTCCGGTCTTGTTATAACAAACGTATTATTTAAACACATTACCTTAACTACTAATTGTAGTGCTACTGCATAAAACACATTATGTACTCCACAGTTTTTCAAGAAGATTTCCTACTATTATTAAACTTCACTTTTAAATTTGTATCTTATTAAACAATTTACATTACATTAGAAAGAAGTAGAAAACCATACAATATAGCTCAACAAAATTTGATTGTGTAAATTTTGAATGTGTCAAGAAATGACAACTGTCACCTTGCGTCAAAACGGGGAAAAGCAAAAAAGTTGAGAAACGCTAAATAAAACAGTTGAAAAAATAAATCTAATTTTTAATAGAAAAACAAATATACGTAGAGTTATATTCGAAATATTAATATAATAAATTAGTAGAAAATTGTACTTTAACAAATCGTTGCTTGGTTTAACTTAATTGAGTAATTACATTTTAGTAGTATTCAAAATAATTCTGCAAAAATTTGAAAAAATATATTTTTTTTCTTAATTTGAAGATAATATAATGGAAATTTAGATGTAAATTAGAAATTTAAATATTGTTAAAAGTTTATAAGACGTTCCACAAATGTGAGATAATTAAAAAATGGATATATTAATAATACTTGTTACAATCTGAGTATACAACCATATAATTTTTTTAGAAGGATTGAGAAAATATGATGTTTTATTTGATAAATATTAAATGAAAGTGCGTTTAAATGAAATTACATTTTCTTAGTAATTTGTTGATGGTCTATAGAATTATTGTTTTATTATAAGGAAAGGTAATAATAGAGACTAAAAGGAAATGATTGTTTACTAAATTTGTATATTTTCGTATCGATTGCGTGCGAACAAAAAGGGATGATAGAAATGAAAAAGTGAATGTTTTACCTTTGGTGAGAAATCTTCCTTGGTCGCTTAAGTCACTGTTGGTGTCGTCGTTTTCTCCCATGATATCACCATAAAGCACTGACATGCTGTTCAAGCAAGAAGCAGTCTCAAGCCACTGGATCTTCAGTCGCCGACCCATCCGGTTTTTATACTATAAAGGCCATATAATCCACACACCCACAAAACCTCCTTCACTCCAATCGTTATTGGAACATATCAATGTCTCATAGACAATTAACTCCCATATTCCGATATACCAATTTGATACTAATTTAAAAATTACACGCTGCACGCATTAAGGAATCATTACGTTACTCTCATACCCACACACAGAATTCGCCAAATTCCAAAATACACATGACATATTCTTCACTATTCAACAAAATTACTGATATTTCTTGAGAATTTATTGAGAAAATAACTAATTATTTTCGAAATTTCGAAATTAATTAAATTTCTATAACCGATTTATCAATAATTTGTTATAGTTTGTTTACTACTCCTATTAGAATACCTTGAAAATTTATAATGAGAATATCATAAGTTCTTAAGTATTTTGTACATGAAATTGATTAGATTAATTTAAATGAAAAATGATGAAATTACTTCGTTAATCGTTAATTTCGTTTTCAACAAAGAGAAATCACATTCAAAATGTGAGTATGAAGTTGATTGTTTGTTCTTTTTTTCGATTTTATTCAACTATGAATAAAATCGAATGATTTTCAATAAAAATAAATGAACACGTTTTCAAAGTCATCTTTTAATATCGTTGTTTGTTAACATTCTCTCAGCAATAAATTCTTTAATTTCGTTTTCATTTTCTTTGTCTTTATTGTTAACAAGGTTTTCTAAATCTTTCACTGAAAAACATAGATACATTCAAAACCTAATGATTGAAGCAACTAATGATTGGATAACTTTATTTCTAAGTTCTTGGATGTTAAGCTTCGTTATCAGAGGTAACCTTAAACGAGCTATGACTTTCTAACACTAAACTCTTTGTATCGAATTGTAGCAAATACTTCGAATCAATTGATATAATTGATAGTTTTTCTTGTATATTTTAATGTATATTCTAATTTCATTAAAAAAAAATTCTAAATGTATTAACTAAATTGGTATTAATTCTTTATGAATTTAAATCTTAGTTATTTTTACTTAATTAATAAAACAATTACATAATCAATTGTTAAATTTTTTCCACTACAAAATTGTTGTTTGTTCGCGAAATGCAGCAACGAGTATTCGTTATGCTTGTATGCATTATTATTTTTCAACCTTCCGAATGTTTTCACTTTGCCAATGTAATATTTATGAAAACGAATGGACGATATTTGCATTGAAACTGATCGAATATTATCCAATTGTTTTATTTCATTTTTTATTTTTACTTGCATTAAACTGTTTTAATGGAAAATCCCGTTTCGCTGAAACGAATGTACACAAAAAAAAAATTCAATAACATATGCGCAAAAATAATATTGAATATTGTATATATAAAGCGGTTTCCATCTAACACTGTACCAATTGATCGTGTTATAGGAGTATTGACTGTACTAAAATGAAATTTCTTATAACGCGGTACAAAATTAATCACGAACTATGTGTTATTTATAAAATACTGAAAAAAACACGCTTTCCATCTAACACGGTACTAAATAATCGTGTTATATGAGGATTGATTGTACTAAATTGAAATTTCCTATAACACGGTACAAAATTACTCACGTTATAACTAAGTGTTATTTATGTACTGTTTTTATATAATACAGAATAAAACACGCTTTTCATGTAACACGGTTCCAAATAATCGTGTTAAAGGAGGATTGACTGTACTAAATTGAAAATTCTTATAACACGATACAGAATTGATCACGTTATAGCTATGTGTTATTTATCTATTTTTTTTTTTATAAAATACAGAATAAAACACGCTTTCCATATAACACGGTTCCAAATAATCGTGTTATAGGAGGATTGACTTTACTAAATTGAAATTTCTTATAACACGGTACAAAATTGATCACGTTATAGCTATGTGTTATTTATCTATTTTTTTTATAAAATACTGAATAAAACACCTTTTCCATGTAACACGGTAGTAAATAATCGTGTTATAGGATGATTAATTGTACTAAGAGGAAAATTTCTTATAACACGGTACAAATTAATCACGTTATAACTAAGTAATATTTATATATTTTTTTTATAAAATACTCAATAAAACACGTTTTCCATGTAACACGGTATCAATTAATCGTGTTATAGGAGGATTGACTGTAGTGAATTGAAGTTTTTTTTATAACTCGGTACAAATTAATGTCGTTATAACTATGAATAATTTATCTATTTATTTACAAAATTCTCATTAAAACACGCTCTCCATGTAACACGGTACTAATTAATCGTGTTATAGGATTAATCCCGTTATAACTATTTATGATTTATCTACTTTTTATAAAGACTTATAAATAAAGCGACTGATTTCTCATGTAAATCTTGTTAAAATAAAAAACACTTCGAATAGTGCGGCTTCAGTATAATCCGCTTTGAAACTTTCAAAACTATCTAAATTTTAAATGAGAAAAATAAAAACAAATATACATGGTCATTTTTGTCCCTTTATGTTCTCAATTATCTTTTTGTCCTATTTATACGTTTTAAATTCATTGATTAGTCCGGTTACAAACAGTATGGTTGATAACACCCGGCGAATCCACTCATTTTGAGTTTGCATAAAATTTAAATTTACTATAAATATACAATTTTTAACTTAAACATACACAAATTGCAGCTAATTAGCTTTAGAAGAAATACTTGAAAATTAACAAAAAAAAACAAACTTTTCAAATGTTGATTGAATTCAATCCAACAGATAAAACGAATTTATTCTTGATTATATGAAAGAATCCGTTTGAATCGATTCGGGAAATTTCGTTACGCTCGACGCAATTTGAATAAGCAGAGGTACACACACACGCACAAAGAGAATCGACAAAAGAAGAAAATAATAATAATAGAAAAAGAAAGAAAGAACGTTTATATAAGAGCGCCGAATCGAATTCAATTATCGAAACTCGCGACCATAAAGGTCGGATCAATTGCCAATTCGAGTCGCCGGATTAAATGGAAGTAAATTAGAAATAAGTGCACGGAAATCGACATAACAAAAAAAAAACTTATATAATCCATTCAATTTTCGACGTGCAATTTAAAATCCGTTCCGCAATTTTTAAATCATCGTATATTTACGATGCATTGCAATGCAATGCTCGCATTTCATTCTTTTTGTCTCTACAATATTAACTGGAACTTCGATAATATTAATAATAAAAGAAATATAACAATATTGCAGAGATTCGTCTGATAATACGATGAAACTTTTACGTCTTGGATAAGATTAAATTATATGCAACTTGTGCATGATATTGCGCAGCGTTTGATGCAAGAAGACAATTTCAGTTGAAATATATGTAAAGATCTAAGATGAATTTCTGTAAAGCTTTAGGAGACGATGCAAAGATATACGAAAAGATCAATCATGATAATTTCGCTTTGAAGAGTGAATATTTCTGGTTGAAAATAATGAAAATTGTCGCTGTTTAGGTTTTCATCATTGTGATATTCATTAAAACGGAAAATATATAATGATCATCTAAGAACTGCATGTAATGTTTCTAAATATAAACTTTATTGGTATTTTGGTTGACAAGAAAGTCATGTTTTCACAAATATGTATGTAACAATAAATGAATCCTAGATTCACCACTAAACTCAAAAGTCAAATCGGTCATCAGCTGAGTGGACAGCAAAGGGTGAAAGCCCTATTTTGAGGCCAAAGATAAATCGTTGTACAAGAAAGGTATCGAAATGTTACAGCTTTGGTATAAATGTGCCACTCTTGATAGAAACTATGTTCATGAATAAAGTTGTTGTTTTATTGGTCATCGAACTTATTGAGTAAAGTGTTATAATATAAGATTATTTATAATGTATTAAAATTTTATTTTTTCTATTTCAGATATGATTTCCTCTAACAAACAAGCAAAAATCGTATCCAATCTGTAAGTGTTTTTAAATTTTTACTTATAAATAAATAAAGTAAGATTATTGTTCAATCATGCAATAAAATATGATTAATTTTATTATTATTTCGTTGATCTCGTTTCTGCATAAAGATCTGAATAAATAATGAAAAAGCTCCAGTATTCACATTTACAATTCGTGAATATTTTATAGGGAACTTTTCATACGAGTTCATCGATATTCAGTACTTATTACAGCGTAAACGATGCGTAATTTAATAAAATTATACCGTATTACTGTATTACAATTACGTACGCATAACAATAACAACAAAAAATACATATATTGAAGCAAATTAATATTTTTTTAATATTTATTTCTAGACTTTATTCTTTTATTTACATTACAATTTTAATGATTTAATGTATAATATAATTGTCTCGTTTTTTTTATTATAAAGAATATATATGAAATTGCTTATACATTTTTCTGTGAATAATTTACATTTACAATAATATGATTTTACATTCATACATTCATATAAAGTAATTTCAATTTTATAATTAAATATAATATAATCTATATCAATGTTTCTCAACCTATGAGCTAAAATCTAATATTAGGTCACTTTATTTTTTTTAATGGGTCTTAAAATGACAGCTGTCTCCTTATGTCAAGCTGTCACCTTTAGTCAACCTCGCTGTTTCTTGGGTCAAATTTATATTGCCAATTAATTTACTATATTTATATTCTAAGAAATACTAACACACTAACAATAAAAAATAATACCAAATGGCGTAAATGTTTCTACTCAATACAAGTATATTGGATCGTGCAGAAAAAATGTTGAGATACGCCGATCATTTAGAAGAGAAAGACACGTTTTTCTATAAAAGAATTGTTGCAATTCAATTATTACAGAAGTTAAGTTTACACAGATTTTAAAATTAAATTATAGTCTAAATCTATTACATACTAAGAATATAAAATAAATTAATAATAATACCAAAAGATCTAAATGTTCATACTTAATACATTTGTTGAAATAAAGAAATATTGTAATAAAGATTGAATAATATAAATAAAGTATCTAGCACGTTGTGTATATTACGTAAGAAAAAAAAACAAAAGTTGTTATAAAAATTTAGTGATAACTGTCATATCAATTACAGAGTAATATTGTATTACAAAATAAGTAAATTTACAATTATATAAGAAGTGTGAAATAGAGAAGTGAAAATATGTAAGTGATTTTTAACATCAAAAAGGAATATTAGTGATATTTACAAAATTGAAGAAAAGATATAGATTATTTTGTATAGAAATTTGAAAGGTAAGGTAGAAAACTTTATTTTTCTTTGATTTATATTGTCATTGGTATTGAATGCTTCTCTGTCACTTGTCTGTTATTGGCGCTGGTATTGTGATTGTTTTGATTATTATTTCTCATACTGCTTGGATATTTACCAACTCATCACTTCTATCTCCAACTATTGTCAAGTCCAATATGTGAAGATGGAAATTATTTCTCGAGAATATATGTAAATATAGAATTTCTGAATGAATTTCGTTTTAAATTTTCAACAAAAACTTTAATAAAATTAGCCAATAATTAAACTATTTCGATTTGTAAAGTTATCAAACCATAAAAAAACTAATAATATTTTCATTGCGTTATGTGTTCAAATATTATCAAGATTGTTTCCAACTTATTGTAGAAAACTTGAGATTCGGAAAGCATTTTTTTAAAGTCGTCTTTTGTATAAACTTTAGCTTTGGAATTTGAAAGGTAGGGTAGAAAACTTTATTTTTCCTTGATTTATTTTGTCATTGGTATTGAATGCTTCTCTGTCACTTGTCTGTTATTGGCGCTGGTATTGTGATTGTTTTGATTATTATTTCTCATCCTGCTTGGATATTTACCAACTCATTAATTCTCTCTTCAACTATTGTCAAGTCCAATATGTGAAGATGGAAATTATTTCTCGAGAATATATGTAAATATAGAATTTCTGAATGAATTTAGTTTTCCACTTTCAACAAAAACTTTAAAAAAATTAGACAATAATTAAACTATTTCGATTTGTAAAGTTATCAAAACATAAAAAAAAACTAATAATATTTTCATTGCGTTATGTGGGCAAATATTATCAAGATTGTTTCCAACTTATTGTAGAAAACTTGAGATTCGGAAAGCGTTTTTTTAAGTCGTCTTTTGTATAAACTCTAGCTTTGGAATTTGAAAGGTAAGGTAGAAAACTTTATTTTTCCTTGATTTATATTGTCATTGGTACTATATGCTCCTCTGTCACTTGTCTGTTATTGGCGCTGGTATTGTGATTATTATTTCTTGTCCTGCTTGGATATTTACCAACTCATCACTTCTATCTTCAACTATTGTCAAGTCCAATATCTGAAGATGAAAATTATTTCTCGAGAATATATGTAAATATAGAATTTCTGAATGAATTTCGTTTTAAATTTTCAACAAAAACTTTAATAAAATTAGCCAATAATTAAACTATTTCGATTTGTAAAGTTATCAAAACATAAAAAAATCTAATAATATTTTCATTGCGTTATGTGGGCAAATATTATCAAGATTGTTTCCAAGTTATTGTAGAAAACTTGAGATTCGGAAAGCGTTTTTTTAAGTCGTCTTTTGTATAAACTCTATCTTTTGTTGTACTTTATGTTTTGAGGATGAACTTTCAAATGTTATTCTTACGTCATCTGCGGTGGTGTATATAGCATGCACTAGTTCACAGACTATTAGTATGTAGTGCATAGGGCTTTAAATGTCATCAATTCCGTTGGGCCGAGGGATCGTACTCCCCCTAATAAAAGATTGCTTTGATTGCGGCATGAAAGGATGACGTCGACGTCACCGAAGCCACCATCGCCGCCGCAGTTTGTGGATGCGGTGGCGGCAGCGGTGGAGGCGGCGGCGGCAGTGCGTCCGGTGGGTAATAAGCGTTCTCTTCCCGAGTGCCGCACCCAGAAATGGGTGCTGTCCGACGGTTCCCCCAGCCGCAGCCCCGACCCGGTGCCGCTCCCCAATTGCATTAACTAATGGGGGGGCTTGGCTCAGGTCGTTGCGGACACTTCACGGCGACGACGACAACGACGATGACGACGCCCACACCCAGCAATCGCGCCGACCCGTGTGCATGCCATCTAATCGCAAACAATGCCACCTCGCCCCCTCCCCATAACAAAACCGTCAACTCCGATCAAACTCTCCATCTCTCTCTCTCTCTCTCTGTCACACACATACAAACAAACACATCATCATTATAATCATCCATCCTTTCCACTCGATTTCAATCATATATACCTGGGCTCTCTTCTCGCCGTCCATCCGTCCGATGTGTATACACATTTGCAGAGCAAACACGCATACACGACGATGATGATGATAATGATGATACGACCGTCCGATTGTATACATAATCTTTATTTTCGTTTATTTTCCCCCTTTTTTCGCTCTCACATGTGTTCCACCTCGTGGCACATAAATTAAAGATGCTCCGTATACGTGCTCTAATTCCTTTCAGTCACGACAATAAAGGTAATTTCTTTATAACCAGAAACGATTATGTACGACGTAATTTAATGTTAATAAACAAATCATCCTTATCGATTTATACAATGATAAAAGAGAAGAACAATTTAGCTGCATATAATAGTACTGTTGACATCAATTTGAGCCTCAATTGGCTTATTTTCTAAACTTAAAAAGAAATTTAATAAATAAATTAAATAATGTGATTTTTTTTGTAATTATAATTTTCTTTGCTGTATAATTATATCAAATTTATTGTAATATCTCGCATAGTCTGGGTAATTTGTTCCGCCAATATTCCAGACTCTTTGAAACCGGACTAATGGAGGAACTAAATATTAAACATATAGAAAAATAAATTTTACTATTTTATTTACTTCTATTCAGATTGAGTTTCTTTTGCATTTTTCAAACCGGACTATAGTGAATTTGGACTTATCGAAGACGGATTGTGCGAGGTATAGCTTTAATTATAAAGAAACAACCCAAAACTAAACTTGATGCATACAAAAGTAACTGTTTCTTTCTTGGTTAATATTTTGTATGATTGTTAATCTTTTAAATTATCTATGTTTATTACAATTACTTTTGTAAGAAGATTTGGATAATAAGGTAATTTCTTTATCGGGAAACATAAACATAATTTATTGCAAAAATCGGTGTAATGTTAATAAACAAATAGTTATTGTTCATAAAAATGAAACATTGGATAAAGAAGACCGAGAGAGGAAAACAATGTGGATGCATATAAAAATAAAGTTAACGCTAATTGAACTCAAGCTTAAAGTCATCCAAGTGAAAAATAATAGTATACATTCTGGAGTATAAAGGATAATAAAATTTTAATCAATACTTTCTTAAGCTAACATAATCCACTGTATACATTTCACAAAATTAATACAATATTACACGTATTGAAAAAGATATTGTTGTTTTTGTTTTATTTACGCTTATATAAGAAATTCATATATGGATTCGGATAGTAGGTTTAGTGGGTAAAATAAAAAAGTAAATCAAGTGCAAAAGTGAAAATTTGGGAAAAGGTATGAGTTAATGGTGTGTAAAATCAAAATATGTAGGTGCACGTGGAAAAGAAGGGGTTGGATATTATAAAAGCTTTGGTCGAAACGGCGCTCTGGGGTCGTTCGTGAAAGGCCATCATACAATGAAAGATTAAAAGCGAAAGACCGGAAAGTGTATATTGGTAAACGTGGGAGTGGTCCGAACCTAATGAAACGAGCGAAAGAACAAAGAGTGAGCTAACCCATTAAATCATATTATATTATATCGAGTTCTGTATTATAAACATATATATCAGCTTTCTGCTTTGTTCTTTCAAATTTTGTTATTTACTACACTCATCTCGACTTACGACCAAAAAATTATTAATAATTTTACAGTTTTCGTATTCGCGTAAATCGGTTTAGTATTAATAAATATAGTAACTTCTCGACTTATAAAAAAGCGAATACTGTACAATCATAAAATTAACAATCATAAAAAAAATATATAATTCTGATGTACATTTAAGTAAATTGGCCTATTTTTGTATAAAATTTGATTTACAACCATTTGGGACGTATTGTAGTATTATTTTGATTAGGTGTAAATTCCATAAAGCTAATGATTAAATAATTTGATGAAATTCAACTTACGATCATTTCGACTTACGTTTAAGGTTTTGGAACAAAACACCAACATGAGTAGATATAAATGATATGCTTAATCTATAAGTTAATATTGGATCAATAAATAAACTATTATAATAACTTAATTATGTTTAAAACAGTTTAAAATGATAGTAAATTCTATAAATCTCATGATTACATAATTTTATGAAATTCGAATTACGATCATTTCAACTTACGTTGAAGGTTTTAGAATGAAACACCCACTTTAGTATAGTAGTGATTAATGTTTTCGTTTATGAAAATTATAATTATTTGTTTAAATAATTAAAATAATGATGGATCATTATAGTTGTCCTATATACTAGATATTTATATTTAGAGTATTAATTATGTTTGAAACAGTTTAAAAACACATTATAACTGAATTCCATAAATCTCCTGATTACAAGGATATTGTATTAGATAACGTTAGCGTTACTTCTCTCTTTTTTCTTCTTCTTTTTCTTCTTGTTGTCATTGTTGTTGCTACATGAATCACATCGAGTGTATTGTTGCGTCGAGTGCTCTACAGGCTTGTAACGACTTTACCCTTTTTGGAACAGCATAATACTAGACGCATTCCTTTTCATAAATCCAAACAGACTGCGTTACAATACCATCCCTTTTTCGGTACGAAGCGAAACCGGCAATTCACGGTTATTGTCATGTCTTACTTTTCTTGTTCGCAACAATGTTAATATGCTGAATTGTAAAGACCCAAACAAAATGATATTATTATTATAACATAAATTCATTATTTTCATTTTAACCGTCAAATCTCGAATGAAATTACTTATTTAGACACTATGACGAATACACATGTTCCACAAATATTGATACATTTTCATTATATTTGAAATTAGTTAATTAATATTACTTATTTTTTCTTTAAATTTTTTGTTTTATCAAAATTTTACGCAATTTTTTAATTTTACGCAAAATGTTTAAGTCATCTTTTCAAATTATGAAGTAAATTTGTCGATACGCTATGGAAAGTGTATTATCATACTCAGTCAATTTAATTTAATTAAGATTCCGATTAAACCATTTGAATTAATTAATTACGCTTTGAAAGCAATAAACTGAAATGACTCACAGCTAATAAAATACAAGTAGTTTTGAGAATTTCTTGATTGAGTAATCATTTAAAACATAAAAGCCATTACTTTTGATGTTATCCTTTTTATTTATTTATTTTTTTAAATGTACATTCATCTTCTTTAAAGGATATTTTGCACATGATTGAGAATTATAATTTGTGTTTCTACCAGTATATAATTCATGTTAATGCTAATAATTTGAAATGAAGAGGTTTAATTAAAATTGTTTAATTTATAAAGTATTATTTAAACAAAATGTATTATGAAGACTTTAAATAAGATGTTTAATTATTAAGGCTATAAGAATTAAATTGATCATGTTCAAGTTTTTTTTTTTTTTTACATGATACTTCGTGTTTTATTTTTGATACCGCTTTTGTCGATTTGTTGCTCTTTGAACCGACATAAGAATTAATGATTAACTCTTTGAAAGGCCAGAAATTCCTAAATTCCTAGACCCAAGTGGAACCAAACAAAATGTATTTGAAATAATAAAAATTGATAATCACAAAAAAATCTAAGCATGTTTCTAATAAATTTGCTGATTGTAGGGTTGTAATTCCTCTTTCCTGGACATTATCTAGAAAATTAAAATACAATTAAAAAAGATTAAACTAGTACAGTGCTCGTACTAGTCATGTTCAAAAGGTGGTACAATGCGTGTACTATCGCTCTTCAATGAGTTAAAATCTAAGAAATCTTGTTTATATACTTATAAATTAAGATTTATAATTTTCTCTCCACATTTTATCATTGCTAAAATAAACCTTATATGGATAAGAAAAGTAGTGCGTTTTATTTATAATTTGCTTAACATTTACCTACCCGGTGTACATTTTGTACACCATTTTATTAAGAAATGATACCACATCTATACTGTCTTTACCCCATATTTGACACTTAACTTAACCTATGCCCAAAGTGTTTACTAAACGCCGGTGCAATATTGTGTTGACTGCGACACAAACAAATTGTTTTTGTGCACGTTTGTTCTTAATCTGCAGTGTTTGTGTAATAGCAGATAATGATCTAATGAAAAAGCATTAGTTAACATTTTTTTATGTCATGTAATTTTATTCACAATATGATCATCAATTTGAACATTGAGAAATTTAAGGTCGCGTTTGACATTAGGTAGGTAGGTGATCTTTCCCGGTGGATAGTTACCATTATGATGATTTGATTTTTTAATTTGTTGTTTGGCGGTCGTCTTGTAGGTTAACTTCAGTAGTATAATGATGCTATGCGATTCCATTATTTCCTTTAACTGTGAATCTGCTGCCATCCTTAACACTGCTGAACCTCATTCATTTCACTGTACTTCTATGTTGAACGATGGCCCTATTGCTGCAAGCACAGAGAGGGCTCACAAAGGGCCAGGATTTGAACCAGCGCCCACTAGCTCGTGGGTAGGGTGACTTAACCATTCGCCTATTAGTCGCCCATTAGTTAACATGAAAAAGTTATTTCTTGTTGTAAGGTTAAGTAAGTTTCTTTCATTATTAAAACTATTCGATGTCCCGGCGCATCCACCTTCATATTGTGTGCATGTATGAAATATATCTCCAATTACATACATAAAAGAGAGGGGCTCGAGTTTATGAATCGGCTTATAAAATAAACATATGTGACATTCCTTTGGTGTAGATCAAGTGGAGAATATTTTCAATTTTCCTAATTAATAGCTAGACTTTCCATTGTATGCAGTATAATTTTATATAAATAATATTAGTTAGTCTTATAATTTAATAGTAAATGTATTATCTACTTATAGAAATATATATATACAAAGGACATTATACATTATTATATAGTAATACCCTCAGTTACGTAACACTAAGAATTACTAAACGTATTTATTACATAAATCGGGGTGATATTCAACTAAAACTAATTAATAAATATTAAGTATGTATCAATGTTGGACTTTGTTCTATGATATTTTTAATTGTTCAAAATTAATTTATATCTTTCATTTTTAATATTTAACTCTTATAATAACATAAAAAATCAACTTATAAATTTGCTTTGTTTATTTGTATCGGAACAGTCCTTTGATATCATTTTCTTAATTTATTAAGACGTTAATACCAAACGTTCTCTAATCATTACTAATACAAGAAATTGTGTATAATATGTTTCGTCCCTTATGTTAGCTAGGAGGGTGCTAAAATCGAGGGCAGTTGGTTTTTGTGGGATGGGGATGGTTTCAGGAACGAACGAACGAACGAACCCTTAGTAGGGTAGGCAGAGATAGAGAGATAGACATACGGTTGCCGCTTTGATTGAGTGTGCATTAAATTTAGTCACATCAACGTCACCCTAGACCTGCATTACCCTCCACCCATTTCTAAGTTCATCCGGGGGTCGTACATTACACAATCACCGGGGATACTGAAACGTTCTCAGTCCTCCTTTTATCGCGCTAATGGCAGGAAATTGGACACAATTTACTATTTCCAAACGGCGAATATAACGGTCGCACCGATAAAGTCAGGAAAGAAAATACTTTTAACAAATGTTAATATATCGTCATCGTTCTTCCCTCAACAAAAAATATATATGTGTGTGGAAAATGATAGGAAATTGAGTTGAGAACCATTCAGAATTTCTGCATTTCAAAACTAATGGGTCTATTTTAGCAAAAACTTGATTAGAAATTTGATTTGATTTGTTAGAAACAAAATTATATTCAAATCGTGGGGAAACATTTGTATTTTAGCTGACAAATTAATCTGTATCATAAAAATATATTTAATTAAACAAAAAACAGAAAAAAATAATATGAATCAGTTTGTCATAACAAAAAAAGTTTTTTTTTCTTGCATTTTATAATTGTACACAATAACACGATACTTGAGTTACACGAAGTCTCATATAACACGGTAAAATATATAAGTCAGTTGTCAGAACAACAAAAGATTTCTAATGTTTTCTAATAACACGTTACTTGAGTTACACGGAGTCTCATATAACACGATCTAAAATATGACTAGCGTAAGATAAGATAATACGGTATTTCAATTGCTCGAATTCGTTAAAATATACTTATTTAACAATTCGTACTTTTCGATATTGAACAAAATCTTGTACAGTTTAGATCATCTTTTAAAATTAAAAAAAAAACTGAAATTAAATGTATAAATGTAGTATATTCTAACACGATTCTCAATTTATATTTGCAGTTTAATCATATGCTTCAAATTGAGGAAAACTTGACAATTTCCTTTAAGAGATACAAAAAATAATTTAATTATTTTTATTTTTGCAATTTTATTTGTAGCTCTCCAATTTCTTGAGACAAGTTTTGAAATTTTATGGTTTTACCGGTAGATATTGTTTTTCTTTGTTATTAAAAATATCTGCTGTAAAGAAAGAAATATATATATATAGAAAATGGGTCCCAAGACACAGCTCGAGCGCATTGTAGTAGTTTCGAGTTTTTAATATAAATTTTTAATTATATGGGACTTTAGAATTTAATCTAGACTTTGCAAAGTAATCCTATACGTCAGAATATATCAAAAGCCAATAAATCTATTGGAATTACACGCGTATTAAAGCGCCAGTTACGTTTCACAACACAACATTTCGATTAGCATATACGATTTATATCCATTCGTTATATATATATATAATTGAGAGAAACGTAAGAAATGGAGGTAATTTTTTTTTATTTGTTCGCTTGCTATGAACTTGTATCTATGGTCACTCCGTTAATTACATAATCTTCCGATACAGATGCACGCTTTATTATGGTTTAATTGCGCTGCAGCCGTGAGTAATACGCCGAGACGTGAGTATAAGAACTGGTCTTATTTACATGCGATGTTTGTTTTATTTATTATTGTTGCGGCTCGCGTGTACTGACTGATATTTCAAGCCTCTGCAGCAAATGGTGTCAGAAGTGATCCGCTCTGCATGTCGCGCTGTATACAGAATACAGTTGTCCTCGGCTCTCTTTGCTCTCTTCTCCCAAAGCCAATTGCGTAATAAGCAAACAAGTTAATTAGAAAAGTGGCGTGTCGATGAGAGAAAAAGAGAGAGAGAGAGAGAGAGAGAGAGGCGGAGAGTTTAAAAGGCGCAAACTTTTCGCGATTCGTTTTTAATGGTGCGTTTGACATATATAAAGGCAGGCGCGTTAAAGTGCCTGTGAAAAGGTCAGGCCAAATATCAGGCCTTTAAAAGTCACGCTGTCCGTAATCCAGAAGGGCCGTAAAATTCAATGAATACTGAAAAAAAAAAGACATGTATATGTAGATATATAAAGACAAGAAACACTCAAACACTAATCAAACAAGATGAAACCGTATACCGACAGCAGCGAAATGATAATAAAGTGAACATAGTTTAACTTGTTAAGGAATGTTTATGAATCTCAACTACCTCTTTACGTTTAATTAAGCAGTGTTTATGTTTCGTTTTATGGTAATCAAAATATATGTTAAAGCATTTATATTCAAATTATGCAATTAATTGTTATAATGCATACAGACTTTTAGAAAATTAAAAACAATATTTATTTAATAACATAAATAATTACAGACAAAAAAAGTGAAATAAATTTTTAAAAAATCTTACATAATTTTATTATATAATAGAGCAAAATGACTTCAGACAATCGAAATAAAATAAACATAGATTTGTAATTAAATAATTAAAAAAAAATACTTACTGATATATAAACTTAAATACTAGTGAAATTGATTTGAATTTATAGCATTGACATTTGGATATTGACAGTAATTCAATATCGAAAGAATTTAACGATTCCTGTATAAATGTCAGAGAATTATTTATGGTATTTTCGTAAAGGCTATAATAGATGTTTAGAGACATGTACATGAATTCAATAATAGTTAATGAATTGTTAAATATTCTTCATTTACAACTTTGTTTTCAACACATCTTTATTGATTATTTTTTTAAATTAAATTTTAAAATATTATGAGATATAGCAAAAAATATGTATTATATAATATTGACAGGTTTTCATATAGTAATTAATTTGTTCTTGTTCTAAATAAGATATCCATTTATTTCTATCACTCTTCTATTTGGATTATTTTCTTAAAATTTATTATGAAGATAATTTAAATAAGAAATAATTGCTGATGTGCATTACCGAAAATGAAAATATTAAACATAAAGTTGAATACGATGAAACCATACAAAAAATTTATTTTACGATATTTCGGATGGCGTATTGGAAGCGATCCCCTTCTGGTCTCGCCGAGGCTTTTACCAAATGCACCGTTTCCATGCATACAGCAGGTGGTTGCTACATCTGCCGCCTACCATCCGACCGACCACTCATTCGCTCAGCTGTTTCCTCTGTTCCGGCGTGAAGAGGGAATCACCGCGGGGACGACGTTCGTAAAATTCCACCACCAAATTTAAGTGGAAGAACTCTTTGCTCTTTCAATACCACCGAGTTTCATTGTTTCATTTCCTTTAGAAATTATGATACGCTGGGATTCTCTTTGACCTACCTACCTCTCCGGATGATCAGTCGTAGTAGGCGCAACCGCTGCTGCTGCTGCATTGCGGTTCGACCAATTCCATTTTACAGAATACACCTGGACAATAAAACGCTGTTTAAGCTTGTTCATTGTTTTTTTTTTGGTAGAACACAAAATCGTTGAATCATTCTCATAAATGTAATGGAAATTGATGATTCCTTTAATCTTCAGTATGAGCATGAAATTTTTTATAAAATTTACTTATAGCAAGTCATGAACAATTTAAATTATATTAGATATTTATTAATGTCTGTATTAATTAATTGTTTTTTTTTTTAATTCTTTTGCAATATACAATACCTCGGACAGTGCGGCTTCGATAAATACGGATTCACTATAGTACGGTAAATAAAATAAAACTTGTACATTGATAGAGTAGATTTTAAAATTATTAAATTTGTTTATTATTATTGCTTTTTTTTTGAGTAAAATGCTTACATCTGTTTCTAAACAACACTTGAATTTGCGTTATTATATGGCATCATCGTTGATTCGTAATGTTAGTGCGTAGCAAATGAGTCACGTCGTTCAGACAGTTGTTGCTTTTTCAACAGAACTTCAAAGGATTTTACAAAAGGACATTGCATATCTTTGAACGTGCATCTAATCTTGACACGTTTCATCTCGGTTGGCAGAGGCCCAACCGACAACTTTTTTATTAATTTTTCTTACTTATTAAGTTCATATTCTTAATACATTTTTTTATTCGTATATATAAGAGTATAAGTTCCTTTTCAATTTGCAAAGTAATAAATAGAAGTGTTAATATTTCCTGTTGTTAAACAAAATACGTTAATACTTCCTATGAAATAATATGAGAATACTTTATGTTTAAAAAGTGTTTGTATTAGTTTATTAAGAAAAAGTAATATCATTCAACTATAATTATTTTATTTATATTGTTCAAAATTAGTGTAGTGTAGTGCGTCAAGTGAAGGTTTTTTGTTGAAGCATTTGTCCAATACTTCACTTAAAATCAAAAAATAAACTTGTATTAGCTAGATTTCCGCAATAAAAAATGTACAAAGTGTTAAGTAAAATACGTTTAGTTGTCTAAATTGGACCAATCAAATTGAAAAAAAAATCAAGCAAGTAGTTTTAATAATAAATAGTTTCTGAAAATCTACATCAAATCAAGTAAAGTATATACAAAAATCAATAAATTTTGAAAAATGAATTTTGTAATTTTATAAGTCAATACATGATTTTGAATTCTATATGAAAATCTATTAATGATTTATGTTCACTTTTTTTATAATTTGCATACATTTATGAATTTGAATACCTCAGAAAATAATAGAATAATATTATTAATAAAAATAGATAATATAAAGAGTAGAAACCAATTTTTAAATAAATTATAAAATTTGAAGTTATAAATAGTAATATTTGTTCCATCTACTTTCTTTTTACTTCTATTTTTTTTATTTCAAAGTTTAAGTACCTATATAGAACGTACATTTATAAGTTTCAGTTCAATGTAGTAACAAGTATTCATTTTATTTCATTTTATTAGATTGTCAAGTTGCGTCAGGTCATGAATTATGTTCCAAAAAAAGAAAAGTTCGGAAAGCGGAAACTGAATTTGAGAAGCTATTGCGAATGCCCTGGGTAACCGTCTAAACTTATCCACTTGGAATCATTTGTTCTTCGGGGCTTCTTGAATGGTATGCGCATTGCATTTTGGTGGAGTTGCGAGAGACGAACAGAACGACAGACGGACGGACGGATGGATGGACGGACGAGGAAATATAAATGTATGTGTGTTTCTTGAATTATGGGGTCGCACGCCAGAAAATCGTTAAATTTAATTATTCCGGCCGATCCCCGATTTGAAGAAAGCGAATCGATCACGGACATGACGCACGTTACGTCGGCTTTGGGGGTTTTTAATGTGTACATCCACCTGCTAATATATCTCCGCCCTTTTCGCCGTAAATTCCACCTTTATTACTAGACAAACACAGTCGATCCTTTCATATAGATAGACGTAAATGCGAGAATGTCTGAATGTCCTTGGTTATATGTAGGCTAGGGTAGGGTTTTCGATGGGCGAGGGGTGAGAGCCGAGGGTTGACTTCGGCCAGTTAAAGTTTACTTTACTTTCAGGCGACAATTAGCTTTAATTGAATTGCATCGGGGCAAATATCTTATCGAGGCATCATCACCGCGTTAATGGTCATCAAGCATCAATGATCTCTCTCTCTCTCTCCTCTCGCATTCGGTCTAATTGGATGATATATAGATAGGATTCGGTGAGTCATGGAGAGCGCGTGGAAATTGGAGCGGCGGAGCTGTAGAGAATTTACACAAAATCGTCATTTGTATGGTAAACCCGCTGAAAACCCGAAACAAGCACGAAAACAAAACAAACCAAACACAAACACACGCAGAAAATACTGGACAATAAAAAAAGGGCAGTTAGTTGATTTTCTGCACCAATACATTTATATTTGTGTGTGCATTAATTCCACTGTTGCTTCTCTATTTATTTTTTTTTACCAAATTCACTGCCATTACGTTACGTAATTGTTTTGGGAGGTGAATGAAATTTAGCCTCAGCCGCCGAACGAGACCCGACCGCCATTAACATATGTGGGCAACAGGTGCTCTCCTAATATTATTATTGTTATTATTACTAAATTTCAGGCAGCGTGTGCCGTAATTAACCTAATTACAATTTTATCGCTTTAAATAATCCGAACTTGATTATTTTTATATTTGTATTGGGATTACAGCAACAATACGTAACAATAATACACAAATGCCATTTTAAAAGCGACAATTTGTTGAGTTTATAGTCGTAGTCAGGACCGTAATTAGATTTTTTTTCGTTTTAATAACAGTGTAAATATTACATAAAAATAATTGAAATTAATAATTTGGAACAATCATTTTTTGGTTACTATTTGCATTGTATGAATGTTGCAATACTAACATGAAATTTTAGAAGACTTATCGAGGACTTTAAAACCGCATGAAAAATAATGTTGTGTATTATTATTTTAGAATTCGTTTTTATTTTGGTCAATTAAAATTTAGTTCGTTTTGAAATATTCAAATTGTATAGTGAATCCGCACTAATCGACGTAGCACTTTGCGAGGTATTGCTTTATATAATTTATAACGTAAATACTTTCCAAATAACGTGCCGAGTATATTTACTTGTTGAAATACACGCAACGTGTCAATATCAACACTTGTGACGGATTCTAATCCTAGAATAATGTCCGGACTAATCGAGGACTTTAAAACCGCATGAAAATTAATGTTGTGTATTATTTTTTTAGAATTCGTTTTTATTTTGTTCAACTAAAATTTAGTTCGTTTTGAAATATTGAAATTGTATAGTGAATCCGCACTAATCGAAGCAGCACTTCGCGAGGTATTGCTGTATATAATTTATAACGTAAATACTTTCCAAATAACGTGCCGAGTATATTTACTTGTTGAACTACACGCAACGTGTCAATATCAACACTTGTGACGGATTCTAATCCTAGAATAATGTCCGGACTAATCGAAGACTTTAAAACCGCATGAAAATTAATGTTGTGTATTATTTTTTTAGAATTCGTTTTTATTTTGGTCAATTAAAATTTTGTTCGTTTTGAAATATTGAAATTGTATAGTGAATCCGCACTAATCGAAGTAGCACTTCGCGAGGTATTGCTGTACATAGTTTATAACGTAAATACTTTCCAAATAACGTGCCGAGTATATTTACTTGTTGAAATACACGCAACTTGTCAATATCAAGACTTGTGACGGATTCTAATCCTAGAATAATGTCCGGACTAATCGAAGACTTTAAAACCGCATGAAAATTAATGTTGTGTATTATTTTTTTAGAATTCGTTTTTATTTTGGTCAATTAAAATTTAGTTCGTTTTTAAATATTCAAATTGTATAGTGAATCCGCACTAATCGAAGCAGCACCTTGCGATGTATTGCTGTATATAATTTATGATGTAAATACTTTCCAAATAACGTGCCGAGTATATTTACTTGTTGAAATACACGCAACTTGTCAATATCAAGACTTGTGACGGATTCTAATCCTAGAATAATGTCCGGACTAATTGAGTACTTTAAAACCGCATGAAAATTAATGTTGTGTATTATTTTTTTAGAATACGTTTTTATTTTGTTCAATTAAAATTTAGTTCGTTTTGAAATATTCAAATTGTATAGTGAATCCGCACTAATCGACGCAGCACTTTGCGAGGTATTGTTTTATATAATTTATAACGTAAATACTTTCCAAATAACGTGCCGAGTATATTTACTTGTTGAAATACACGCAACGTGTCAATATCAACACTTGTGACGGATTTTAATCCTATAACAAATTTAAAAATACATTCATTGTGGAAATCGATAAAGCGGATATAAATATAAAAAGTACGTATTTAATTAACACAAGTACAAATGCATCCAAATTCATTCATGAAAAATTGATAAAATACAAGTATCCCCCGACTTACGAACTAGTTCCGTTTCAAAGGGTTGTTCGTAAGTCGAATTATTTGTAATTCGGGGATTTTACTTTTGGTTTTTACTTTTATATATGTTAAATTCCGTATTACGGACTGCATAAATTTGAAAAATAGATTAAAATAAACAAAATACTTACTTACATATACTTTTCAATGAAAACATCACAATTATTTAACAAAAAACGACAAAAGAAACAAATGCAACAAAACAGATAGTACATCTTCCAAAAATATTATATTTTATTAAAGAAATTATCAATTTTTGTTTGAACAGTTAATTTTTTTATCACTATATAACAAGATCCTTGTAACAAGAGCTTTTAGAATTTTGTTCGTAAGTCGGGGAATACCTGTATTTAAATTAGCATCTACTTAACACAGCGATGCAGTAAAAGGTACGAAGGGGGCGTTACAAAGGCACCTGAGGGAAGTGAAGTTAGAAGTGTGAAAACATTGGTACTTTTGGATTTCTTAAGGGGGGGGATGCCCACAGCAACCTTAATGCGGCCCTGCTGTTAAATCCGATACAATAGTGACGGGTTCGAATCTCATAACAATTTTTTTTAATCATTGTGGAAATGGATAAGCCCCCAAAGTGGACACTAATTATACAAAATACGCATTTAATTAATACAAGTACAAATGTAACATATTACACACAAATCTGTCTTAAGCATTAGGCACAATTCTTAAAACTCACAACGTTTTTGGGGGTCCCAAGAGAGTTTTGGAGACACACAAATTATAGTTCAATCAATTCTTCATCCTTGAAAAATATTTAAATTAGAATCAACTTAACTTACACGACAACCTTAATCCGGTCCTGCTTACACAAAAATCGCTACTTGACAAATTACTTCTGCAACCGCATTACTCTATTTGTATAAAAGTAAATAATAGAAAGAAACTATTTAAAAAAAAAGCGTAGACATATATACACTTTTTTGTGTTGTTCCTCGTCGGTGTTATTCAGAATAAATTATTTTGTATCTTATCGTCTAGACTCGAGAAGGAATTTTCTACACATCTTTTTTGCGTCTTTTTACTACGTTTTATTCAAGTTCATTCATTGTTTATGCCTATTTCCGAGAAACTAAACAGACGTCTGCGTTTTTTTTTGTAGAATTCTTTTCACTAGTCGAATATAGTATTTTTTCTATCAAATTTAATTAAATCAAAATATTTAAATTTACATGCATATTACTAGCATAAATTATAATTTTAAATAAATGTAGTAAAAATTTTCTAACATAATTTCTAAATACAGTTTGAAAATTGAATTGAAATTATGGATTAATATAAAATGTACTTATTCCGTTCTGGAAACATTAACAATAACTTAGATCTGGATCATATTTTATCGTTTAAAATAAATATATTCAAAGAAAAGTGCTTCATACTAATTTATTTGTATTTATAAAATCATCTTAACCATTTGATAAAATGTTAATTTAAATGAGTAGGAAACATACAATATTAATAAAAAAAACAGAATGAACGCTTTATGCAGATGAAAAACCCGTTAATTCCCGGTTGTTAAATTTAAACGGTCGATTATCTAGTTGTTTAACATTCATTTAATTACATTGCAATGAAAAATCTCTTATAAGAAATATACTTGTTTAATTGATAGAAACCGTTTATAAATATGTAAATTTAATAAATCAGTTCATTAATAGACAAAATAAACATCAAAGACATTAGCTCATAACTTAAAATGAATCTGAAGAAATCTTAACTCATATTTTTATAATATTTATTAAATAATTATTTTGTAACAAATTCTGATAAAAAAATGCTTTAATTATTATTATGTAAGAATTAAATAAAAATTAGATGATTATTTATAAATAAGGAAATCTTGTTTTTGTTCTTCATTTTAAATTTATTAGTCTTATTAATGAGAATATGCACAAAAAATATGTGAGATAACTTTTAGAAAATTATAACGCAGCTCAATTTTAATTTGATTTAATTATGTTAAAAAGGTTAGTCTTATTATGCTTAAATTACGTATGTTAATTATAAAAAATACCAAAAAATCTAAAATGTAAGTAATTAATAAAACGTACTAGGAAATTTCATCTTAGTATTTTTTGGAGGATTGCATTAAATATCATACAGTTTAAGCCGATTACGTAAAAGGGTGAGTTTTATGCTAGTTGTAAAGATTACAATTTCTAAAAGATAATTTAATTTGAAATTGGTGCTAGTTAACAATTTGGTACAATTATGTATTATGTTTTTAATGTTTTTTTAATTGATGCTTTTATTGTTCACTTAATGCTCTAATTGTATCAATTAAGCATAAGACAGGTGAGAAACAACGAATATTGGATTGTTTTCAAGCGTTGCTATGTATGATGTTATTATGCAATTATTATGTGTGCAATATATTTTGAGGAGGAACAATGTGCGAATCTAGTCTATAGTAGTATATTTATCGGAGTTAGGACACGGCGACGGCTCCGAAGGGGCGGCAGGAAGGAAAGAAGGAAGAGGAGAGAGACCTGGTGCTATACCGGAGCGTGCGTGCACCACGGAAAACGCCCGCGCCCCTCCGCGCTCCGCTGCGCCTCTGGCCCCGCCGGCGCCCCCCGCGACGCCTGCGCACCGCGCCTACCTTTGTTGTGGGGGTGTAATTAAGTTAGAAAAGGATGCACATACTATTGACGTAATACCGGAAGTAATCGAGATCAGGCGAGGTTGCGCGAACGGAATTTTGTTCTGTGGTTCCGCCGAATCCATTGGGCCAGTCGAACGCGAGCCGCGGATCCGAAAGTAATCCAGTTACGACATCGAGCACAAAACACAGTAATCTAAACGTGAACGAACCACAAACACACACACACTCTACCGCAGAGAAGACAACAATAGCCAAGGACCCAAAGTCCTCGAGTCCGTGCAGGAAGAGGAAGCAGCCTTTTTATTATATTTTTTTTTTTTTTGGATTTTCTTTCTTTTTTAATTTCGTCTTCATCTCAACCGCAACGCTCCTCGAAGCATGTAAGTTCATACTCACTTTTTATCTTTACTTTTTTTGTTATTATTATTATTGTAGAAGAATTCAAGCTCTTTGGTTTGTTGGTTTCGTGGAGGAAATAATTTGTTCGGCAATTATTTCTGGCTGTTAATTGTAGTCGGTTTTTAGAGAAAAAAAAACACATTAGCAGTTGTTGAATGTCACCGTTAGGACTTAACGCGAGGGAACGAACTTGATCGAATTATTTGAATAATTCAATTGTCACTTGTCAAATTTGAATTCCTGTCATATGGTGCAAATTACTTTGATGAAGAGGAGAGCGAGCGCAATTCCTTAAATTACAGACCGCGTCGCTCTTCGTTTTACCTCGGCACTTCCGCTCTTTCCCAACGGCAAAGCCAGCCAGTATCTTGTTTGTTTGTAGAAAACGAAAAGCTCACACGGGATGGCAGGATTTCCATGTGGAGTAAAAGCAAATATTGCAGTAGTGGCACCTCGTATGTCTTCTTCCTACAGCCTTAATCCTCTTTCGGTCTTCAGCGTGTTCCCCTCTTACCGTGGCGTTACGTATAGATTGCAAAACAAAAGATCAAAGGTCATTTTGTTCTGGAAACGGTAGGTCGCGGGAGGCACGAGATTGCATAATACGCTGCGCTCCACGCCTACGCCGATGCGTCACGTTCGTTATTAATTTCGCAGCGGTTGCGTAACCGACGGATTCGATTAAAATCGCCAGTCTTGTGGCATGCCATAGCCATCGACCATCGGAGACGGCTACGGCAGCTCCAGCTGTGGTGGCGGCGTCGTCGAGGGTAGGAGGTGCAGGGGCGAAGGATAAAAAGAGCGTAAATGTTTTTCTTCGGATCAATTTCTTCCTCTATCTCGCACTCACTTTGTTAGCGATACGGATTGGTTGCCGGGCACTTAACTTGATCCTCCAGCTCCGTATAGAGTTACTGGGATATGCTATAGAATCGGGCGAGAGCATAAGAAATGCCTCTGGTGTTCTGGTGATACGGTTTCATTAGCCTATTTACATTTCCGCGTAAAAGTATTAGCACAAGGGCTGTTACCCACGTATCGAACATTTCCGGTTTACCGCGGCGAAGGATAACGGCCACCTACCGCCATCAACCAAGATCAGCAGAACCTTTATTATTCCTGCAAAATCACCAAGATACATAACGTTCTACACTAAAAGCTTCATCTCACAAAAGATGTCTTGATAGTTCAATACCTTTTCAAAAACATATGTTGCTTAAACCTTATCCATCCTATAAAATGTCTTCAAATTTTGAATGTAAATACCTTATATTTCTTATTCTAACATCACAAAGAAACATGATTTAAATTCCTTAAAACATTATATTATTACTACATAACGACAAATCTTTAGATTATATACATAAGTTTCTTAAATCCATTATTTCATTTTCTTACTCACAAATTGAATGAATACATTGTAGATAATTTTTATTAATATTACTGTAAACAAAATAATTTATTTTTTATGTTAACATCCCAAAGAAATATAACAATTTTATATACAAATATTCTTTAACATTTTTTTATAAATTCTTCATTAATTGTTTAATCCTAGTAACAAACAAAATGATAGTTTTTAATGATCCATAAAGGTATCAAAAATAATTTAATATTTACTTCTTCTCTATACTAATAAAAGTTATCGCTTTTATAACGTTTCATAACCAAATCGATTTTAAAATCAAATCTCAACATATCTTTATATATTTTTTATTCTCTTAGTTGAAATTATATAGTTGTTCATTTACTAATTCATTCAGTAACAAATTGACTATTATTTAGTTTAATTATAAAAAAATATAACATTTTTAAGGGACAGTCATTTTGACCTAGTGTCGGTAGGTTTATATTATCTATAACAATAATAATCAATATTTTAATGTAAATATATTAGTTTAAAAAAAATCATAAACATATCTTTAAAGTTGCTTACTTATTATGAAATCATTATCCTTCTAACCATGTGCTGTCACGTTAATCTCGATTATTTAACTATAAATCAGTATCAATAATCTTGAGTAATAACCACATTAGCAAAACAAATTATAAAACAAATAACATCAAAGGATGATATTTATTTTCTATTTCATGATGGAATTGCATAATATAGGTTACGAATGCGGTGCAGTTCATCTATAGGGTTTTAGAAATTCGATTTGTGCGCCACATTCTGAATATTCCGATGTATTGATTTCTCGAGCAATCCAACTTGTTGTTCGATCTTGTACGGCGGATGCGAAAGGTCTTCCCAATTCAACTCTGGGATTCGTCTTGTCTAAGGTCACGTTTGGCGCATGAGGTCTAAAGCATTGTCATGCAACTGAATAACTCGTTCGTGATAAATCTGCAAGCATCTTTCCACGTAATCTCATGGATTGATCGGCGTCCAGAATTGCGGTTAATTAAAATAGTAATTGATAATAAATGTAAAGAATTGATGTATATATATATATACGTTTTGTAATTAAAAGGGCATAAAAAAAAATAAGTTAATACGCGGAGGCGTCTTTAACCATTAAAGACTAATCACTTTAAGACGTTTTGTGGCGTTAAAATTAATTTACTCTCTTACAAATTGTGTGCCATTAATATTCGCGTCGGAAGACGGCAGTCAAAGCCAGAGGAGAGAGATCTTATTAAAATGCGGGTAATATGTTCCCTTTTGTTTAACGACAATATTGACTTAACCCATTTAGAATTACTAAGAAATAACATGAGATATTATTTTTTTTATAATATTTGTATATTACAATCATCGCTAAATCTATTATCTAATGCTGATCCACATAGAGCACTCTTCCTATTACATCACGTATTTTGCAAACTATACAATAATTGGTTCTAAATTCAGTTTGCAACATGTTATGCAGACCATCACTTTATTGTTTTAAAACACAATCTAAGATACAAACAGTTTTGTTGACTATTAAGCGTCAAATCGAGGACCTCTTAGCAATTTAGTCACAGTATAACTACAAACAAAAAATAATTGCATGGCAGAAAAATTGGGAAACGCAGTTTTAAAGGAAGCTTGACATTATATAAACAAAAGAATCATTTCAATTTGCTCAAGTGTGAAGGATAAGAGACCAAATATTTAAGCATTTTGTCATTAAATCTGTTATGTAATTGAGAAGCAATTGTTTCTCAGAGCAATTATGCATGTAATCATCGAAATAAGCGATATTTAATGCGATACTACTAGGTAACTATTGAGTTTCTTTTTCGTAAATGTTGATTAGTATTAGCTTCAGTCTTGAATATATTTAGGTGTGTTTTAAATAAAATCAAATTTTTAATATTGCTGTTATTCCTATATGAATATAGGAAAGTTACTATATTTTTTGCATCCTGTAATTAAGATGCAATTTTTTAAATGAAAAGCAAACTGTAATGTTTTAAAAGTCAGAAAAGTATTGCGCTATACTTGTCTAATATAAGGCTACAAGTATTTATGTATATAATAGAATTTGAATATGACGAAAACATTCAGAAAAAAAAATAATAAGTTTCATCTCAATTCCAATTAGATTTTTCTACGTGAATAGGTGCGTCTTATGGTCAGAATATTTACAACCAATTACATTGAGGTTAATCTACGTTCACGTCACGTTAGTTACACTTTAATCAAATGTTTTGAGGTGGCTCATAACAACACTATAATTGCCAAGTAAATTTTAAATTAGATTTACTTGGAAATGTGTACAAGAGTTTACAGCATTTGTGATAAGTCAGCTCCTTATTTCGAGAACTTATGAGTAATATTTTTCACTTGACAAGTACCGCGTATTGATTACAATTAATTTCTTCGCTTATATAATTAATATAATTTTTTTTTCCGCCTGCTACTTCCCTCTAGGAAGAGCCTCTTCCATTAATATAATTATTTTATTAAAATGTATGTTTATTGAATAGTTGAAATTTTTCCAATAATTCTGCACGCCATTGGATTTCAGTCACTTTTCGAAATCAGTGGCGCCGTATAAAGTGTGTTTTATGTTTGATAAAGAAAGGTTGAACGTGAAAGCATACATAACACGCAATTGCCATTGTTTCTGCGTTAGTTTCGTTGCGTTTTTAAATACTAATGATTTGTGTTCGCCGTTTGTCATCTCGTGATTCACGGCAGCGGAATAAAATGCCGTCAGTCACTTGCGCGAGAGCGTTACGAGGGAATTTTAATTAAGGTGCCTTATAAGAGTGGAAGGTGTGGGCGCTCTCAATTGTTTTTCATTTAAACTGCGTGACTTAAATGAATTAATCAATTTTTCCGTTCCCCTCCTGTTACGCTTCTATTATTTCCACCATCATCATCATCACCATCGTCAACAAAACAAAACAAAACAACAGCATAATCCTCATCGCCATTACTGTATTTTTTTTGTGTACACACCTTCTCCCGCTTTCCACTGTGTCAAAGTTGATGTAACGTCAACTTGTCAAATAATAAACAAACAATAACGACGCATCCAAAACGAGGGTGGTTGTGGATATTGATGATGATGCGTGAATGTTGCCTCACGTATCGTATGTGTGGGCCACGGTGTGGGCCCACGTGAACTCATTACAACCACATCACATTTTCTAGCGCGTGGGCGTTATGGAAGCGCGTATGGATGCACCTACTCATCCACATAACTAGATGATCGAATTCGAATGTATTCCCAAAAGCTGTATCGCCTTTCTTCACGAAATTCCTCTTGATATTTTCTCTATCTTCTTCATATTATTTTTTATTTTTTGGGTTTTGTAATTCCCCGACGCGTCGTGATCGTCGTTAGATCGTGACCGCAATATTCTGTATATTCCGTCGATAGATTGCGACGTTGCATCATGCTGGGTTCTGCTGCACAAAGGTCTGCTCTTCCGAGCGACGGTTTGACAAACAGGATTTACGGCGCGATGGACACCGGATCAACACACATACACACACAGCGCGCCCGCTAATTGCCTCATTCAACACCCGTTGCAATCTCGAACCATATCTGTATAGAGCCCCAGCCACAATGGACCAAACCTGGTGGCCAGAGAGTAAGCAGCCCATATTTCGAGCGCCTTTTATGGTCGCATCTCCGAGAGATTCGATTCCCTCAAAAACTACTACTAAATCGTCGATTACTTTCAAAACATCTCCAATTCAATACACGAAATGAATGTGACAACCATATTCAATTTATAGTCATCGATTAACAAATCCTTGAGGAAATAAGAAAAAGAAGGTGACATTACTGAATACTTATAGCAACATCCATCAAAAACTACATTAAATCTTTGAACTATTGAAAATTCATAAGAACATGATTATGAATATTTACATGGGTGCTTTAAACTTGCCATCAAATCCTGCTCTAAATTATTGAAATTACAGCTGTAATGAATAAAAAATCTGATATTGTTTAGTTTAGGCAATAATGATGAACAAATCCATGAGAAACGTGACGTTATTAAATACTTACTAACAGTGCTTCAAACCTTCCTTTAAAATTTCCACCAAATCTTGCTCTAAATCTTTGAAATTACAGTGATAATACAGTATAAAATAAAACATCTCATATTGATCAGTTTAGGTAATAATCATAAACAAATCGATGAGAAACGTGACTTGACGTGATATCCAAAAGAAAACGTGATATTATTGAATATTTACCAACAGTGCTTTAAAATTTTCAGAAACTACTGCTCTAAATCTTTGAAATTACATAATGAAACTAAAAAATAAAATATATCATATTGATTAATAATGAAGAACAAATTCATGAGAAACGTGACTTGACGTGACAATATTGAATACTTACCAATAGTTGTTAAACATTTTCACTAAATACTGCTCCAAATCTATGAAATTATAATTGTAATGAAAATATGAAATTGATCCATGCGAAACAAAAATTGTGCACTGAATGCTACATAAAATTATTCCATTACAAAATGAAAACATGCAATTTTGGGACTATCACGTACATGCATTTATCTTTCATATTTGTTTTGTACACTTACAAAATCACGTTCTAATGATGTAATTAAAAAATGTATACTTATTATTTTAGAAACATTATTATCATATCAATCATATAATTCAGTACTTTTACAATACTTAACACTTACGTAATTACACTCAAACCTAACTCACACAGCACGAGCATATTGAAATAACTTTGTAACACAAAGTTTGTGAAAGTCCCGAGTTCACTACTGCGAAAAGTTATAAAACGATCACAAATTTAGTTCTAAATTTTATTGTATGAGTAATCTATACCGCATAAAGTATAGGTTATCATATATAAATATAGAGTAAATCCTCGAATAATGCTTCTAAAAAAATCTTATATAATTAATATGTACTTATAAATGCTCAGAGTGCAACGATTATGCTAGTAATAGAATGTCTATTTATATACTGATCTGAAGTATCTAATAACACGGTTTTGAATTGTCAAAACCGTGTTTTTCAAGTGTCGACTATGTTTGAAACAACACCTAATAAAGCATTGAATCTTAGTAACACTCAAGAAGGTTTCGAATTACGTGTTACATTCTAGGAACATAATTATCGCGTTATACGAGGAAATACATCTATATAATATGCTAATTTTATGTTTTACGAATGTGCAAATTACCGTGTTCGCAAAATACGTATTTTAATATAATTACAAATTTAATTGCTCAAATTAACAATTTTTTTTTTTCAAAAAAAAAATAGTTTTAATCTTTCGACGATCTCAATTGATATTCATTATAATCAGATTCAGTTGTTTTTCCTCTTCTCTCTTTCTCTCTTTTTTCGCATCGCCGTTTCTTTCCTAACAGGAAATTTAATCATAAATTGGAACGTTTGTGAAACTCCTCAAACAATGGAATAATTTACTATAAACTTGTCCGTTGTTTATTGTCCACTTCCTGAAACGATTCCGTTCCCCCCACCAGCCACCGCTCCATCATTTTTTTTTTCTGTTCTCCTTTTATTTTCGCGTTTCATTTAACCGCATCACAATATCCTTTGTCCATTAACCAACTTGCAAATAACCACCCGACAGGGACAGAAACTAATTAAAATGAAAACTGATATTTCAATTAGACCGTTTCTCGTATTGTTCTCAGTTTATTTTAAGTAAACTCGAAAAGTTAATTTCAAAATGAAACAGATGCTGAAATTGCATTCCTGTTTACACGTTCATTTTTAAAAGTGCCGAAAGCTATTACATAACATAATTAAAATTACTCTTTCAATGCGAATTACATTCATTATTTCTTTTTTTTTCTATGAAAACTGCAACGTATTCAAATTGACAAATCTTCTATTAACGTTCCACAAATTTACTTCGTTAAGTGAAACATTTTAGAGGTAAAGATTTTTTTCAAACAAAGATTGCAATACATAAGAAGAACATACAGAAAATCGACACTTGTAAGATAAAAATGATTTATTACGAAATTGATAAACCTTTGTACTTCTTTAATGAAATACATGGAAATTAAAAGACTTTGCAAAACAGTTTCCTACTAAAAAGTTGAAAGAAAAACAAGGCAAGTAATTCAAAATAGAACAAACGCAAATATTGACGTTATTTTCTGACTGTATTGAAATTAAATGTAAGCAGAATTTTTTTTAATTCGTAACGTAATTTGCTGCCAAAAAAATCGGCGAGTTTATTACGTTTTTGATGCCAAATGGCGTTTGCCTATTTTCCTTTATGTACACTTAAGAAAAGAAGAAAAAAATATGTAATAATATATAACGCAGCGAACTGCAATGTATTGACTCGGGTTTTCCCAACATTTTTTTTCTCTTTCTCACTCTCAAGATTTATCGAATCATTGTATGTGTGTTTATATACAAGCAGAAGTCACTTGAATTTTAGTTTCACTATTAGTTTCATTTCTTTATGGTTGTATTTCACCTTTGATCGGTCACACCCAATGGGTTTCTACAAAATTCCCATGTTTATTTATTTACAAAAATAGATGTCTAAAGTCATTTTTTTTTTGTAATTTTTTTTATAGACATATTCAAACTTTGATCTTGAGGTTTACGTTTAAAAATTATTGCTTTATTATAGGTGTACTTAATCTTTGAACTTATGATAAACAGACTATATAAATTAAAAAAAGAGCACGTTTTGTTGTGAAATAAAATGTATTTATTCGTTTTATTTCAGATTAGTCAATTTCAATATTCCTTAAAAAAAAACTTGTGTGCATTGAATTTGAAATATCGCAGCTTAAGAGAGTTAAGCGGCGTGTGCTGCGGTTAGTCCTTGGATTTACATTACATATGTATTTTTCCCCAAACACGGTGGGATTAAGTGCTAAATAATTTAGTCATCAAATCTACATCTTATTATGGAAGACTGACTTTACCTATGAAAGAAATATATTGAATTTCTTTCCTATAACAAATTTGTAGATGCAGTGGAACCTCACTTAACGATCAAAATGAATTGTAAGAAAAATGACTCGCTTAACGAGCGACGTTTCGCATAACAAGTGATGATGAGAAGAGAAGACCCGGATTGCGCGCCTGCTACCTCACTTTTAAAACTTGTGTACACAAATTATCTGTATTTTTGAACATGTTTCACTATAAGAGTAAAAATCCGGAAATTTTGGAACAGATTAAACTCGTTCCAAGCTACAAGAAATTACGAAGTATAAAATTCTTTTGTGTTCAGTATTTGGTTTAATTGTCCAACTATATTTTTTATTCGATACAAAGACAAACAACTTTTTAAATTCCATAAAAATATTTAATATTATCTAAGATTAAGTACAAAACTTCAAAATCCTAATATCGTTTTAATAAATTGAATCATCTTATTCGTGACTACAATTTTTAACTGGTTTATATTTTGTTAAACTATCTAGTTTATAAGTATTAGAATACAGAAATAAAAGTACCTATTAATAATATTGATTAAAATTGTTGAGTTAAAGAAACAAAGAGATGTTTTTACATTAATAATCATCAATGTGTTACGTAATGTTCCATTTCTTTTTTTTTCTGTTCTCTTTATCTCCTTTTGGTCGCCCGGCTCTGCAGTCTGCACGTAATTTATGACTAATTTATTGATTGAAATATATGGGAGTTCGGTGGAAGCGTCGCGCGCTCAACAAGTTAGAGAGAAGCTGCAAGCGTCGGCATCGCGACGCCACCGTCGTCGTCATCATCATCATCCTTCTCCTCCTACTCCTGTTTCATCCCGTCGAATACTTTTTTCCTTTTCTTTCGCTCGCGTTTCAAACCTTTTTTTCTTGTTCCTTTCCTGCATTTTCCTCCCAGTAAACGCCACATTAAGAAATCATTTGATATCACAAATTGGCTTACCGATTGTAATAAGGGTAGTCATGGATGATGCAATTCGAGACAATCGATCGATTTTCTTTTCTCATTGCTTTTTTTTTTGTCCATTTTGTGGATATCTCTCTCACTCTGTCTCTGTGCTTGTATGTGAGTGTGTGTGTGTGTCCTTCACGGGAATTTGCGCGTCCTGATTGCGTGAAGTTCCAGCTGGAAACGAAGCAGCAGAGGCGCGCACACCGCATATTTGCGGCCGGCCGTTTCAAAATGTAATTTCTATTTTTATCTCTCGCCTCTGTACTTACCAACAACATTCACTCACCGAATCCGCCAACCGATTGATTAATGCTCCTCTTTACAGTTTGTCGATTTTTTTTCAATTATCGGTTTATTAAAAAAAAAGTCAAATTCGAATACTATAGTTCATACGTAAAAAATAACTACATGTATAAATAAAAACGTTTTCATTTTGAGTTTAAATCATTTTAGCTTTAGCTCAGTGGTCGGCAAAGTGCGGCTCTAGAGCCGCATGTGGCTCTTTGGCTCCTTAAGTGCGGCTCTGGCACAAATATCCACGGAGGCGCAACAACATACAAACCTGACTTACTCAAACTTTCCAAGGAGATGCAAGCACATTATTCGCATTAATAAATATTTATTAAGTATGAAATTTAGTTTTATTTAGTGTAATAAAAGTTTACTAAACTAGCAGATTTGGCTCCCAATTTTTTTTTAAATTGTTGTAATTTTCATGTTTGACTCTTTGGCTTTGGCAGTGGCTTAAGACATATTAAGAGAATTGTAAGAAATAATTTTAAATTAAAAATTGATTAATACTCTTGAAAATACTGGTTTATTTCGATACATTTTCAAAATTGAAAAACCGGTTATTAAATTTTAGATGAAAAATAACTTAATTAGTTAAAAGTTGTGTCGACTTAAAAAAAATACCGATTTATTTCGATTTTAGATTAAAAATATAATAAGTTAGTTCAAACCTATAAAATTTTGATTATAAATCGCTCATTAAGCAAGAAATTATCAAATTTGAAAACACTGAAATCTTTATTTTTTAAATATTAATAAAATTGCTCTATTCTTTGTATAAAACCTACTCTTATCTTAATATACTCTTTCTAATACATTTTTTTATTTCTTGTATGTTGCAGATCTCCTCTGACTTTGGCGTTTCTTCGTCAGCTTTATTATCAGGTTTGTGTTATATGTAAGTATTTATTTTGTATTATTGCTGTATAGTTTATTTATGTTCTTTGCGTGGATTGAAGAAGTTATTTCGCGAAGGGCTAATTCCGCGAGAGTGCGTGCAAATCGAACGGTCGTCGGATGAAACAAGGCCACGGAAATGGTGACAAAGAGCTCGTAATTGGAAGATCGATTCTTGGGAAATCAAGACCGTGTAAATGGTGACAAAGAACTCTTAGACAAATTAATACCATGTAAAGACAAAGAACTAGAAGATGGGCTCCAACCGGCCGTGATAATCGAGGCTAACAACTTATATACAATTAGAAGATACACTCTAAACAATTATTTTTGATTTGACACAGAAATTTTCAAAGTTTCAAACGCATTCATATGTTTCGCTTTTAAAAATTTCCTCAATATTTGACTCAAATTACTTACACACAATTATCATTCATATGGCTTAAAAAATTCATAATAATTTAACTTAAAAAAAATAGTCTTCATTGAACTATATTTTTGTTATATTTATCTCTAATGTATATAGAACACAACCATCCTAATACCACACGCTAAGTGCATTGCTTAACTTTCTTAAGCTATCAAATGAGTAAAATAAACTAATTCATAAAATAGAACTTTTGACTGATTCCTAATTAAGGACTGCAGCAAGTAAATCCTACGACTGGAGTCAAATATCCAAATTGCGCTGTTCCTAATATCTATTAAACTAATTTTAACGGTTTAAATATTTGTTTAAAATAATAATTACAGATGCAAATAGATTTGGGAGGACGAAATACCAAAATGTAATGCAGCGTAAAATAGACGTTCGAAAATAACTTGTTATAGAACGGACTGTGAGACGAGACGGCGGAGTGTGGATTTCCCGTTTAGACATTTAATAGGAGGAAATCTATAAAGTTCTGCGAGGTTATTACCATTTTATTGCGAATTGGAAATATGCATTAATTTCGTGGATTCAGTGAATTACCGCCGAGACTTCCTGTGTTTGGTTTCATATATATATACTTTATGCATTAGCTTCCACCACGAATAGGTCTTGTTGACAATTTCGAGCACGTTCGCAATATTTATCGTTTACTTTCAGCTTAAATAAGACCTATTGCACGGCTTCTGTAACGCCAAAATCGAAACTCTTATATTTATAAAGTTTCTAAAAGAGAGAACACTGAAACTCATAAATTAGTTAATACTTTATGTCGCTTGATAATATTTAAAAGAAAAACTTTTCACTATCCTAATGAATACCTTTTTGTTAGAATATAATTGCTTGAAATTATTTTTTGCAACATTTTCATCTTTTTCTATTTCTTTAATAAATCTACCAGAATTTATTCATTTGTCATTTAATACGTTTTACAGGAAATTGTTGAAAGTTTATCAAAATTTAAAGAGAAGTCGAAACTAAATAACGTTTTGTATTGTTGTGAGTGTGTGTGCTAAAAAATTGTGAATAGATCAGAGGTTTTCTTACATGTCGCACGACCTTGTTTTCGATCCGACCACAGACAGCTGAGTGTCTCAATTCACAGCCATTTGCGCACAAAAAAATATATAAATTCATAGTCGGTTTACTTCGTACCATAAATCTATCAACGCGCCTGCTTTTGTTAATTAAAAGATATTTTTATAAGTATTATCGCTAAATTGACTATTTGACATCCAATTATTTTTATGCCAACTTTCTAAGAAACCTTGTTGACAAAAAAATAATGACTTGATCTCTTCTATATATAGTTATAAATCAATACATCAAACAAAACTTATTGATTTATTTTAGAATTTTGAATAAAAATTAGAAAAGAGTTTTCCTTATATGAAATAATAGTCGTGGATAATAAAATTTATAGCAACATATATGGTCGTAAATTACATACAACAACAATCAGTAAACTGGAACGCAATGCTACTCGAAGAATACATATCTTTGTCTTCTTCGTTGTACTGTTTTAAGTATGCAAAATTCATAAAAAAAATATGTTTATAAATTTAATCCCTTTCATAGTATCACAACATATATATTAAACTTACATTTTCTCATCGAACCGTAAAGCAAGAACCTTTCATTTAACATTATTGCGAATAACATTAAAAGCTACATTAATAGGATTAGGAAGCTAAATTATAGTACTTTTTCAGTTTTAATTTGTATTTTATTCTTGCAATTGTTAAATCTATTTGATAGTAAATATTTTATTTACTTGCTTTTATTGCAATGTTTTGTTCATCAACTATAGAAATTCCAGCCGATGTAGTCGACATTACCTAGTAAATCATATTTGCGGTTTGCGTACATGAATTTACAATTATATAAAATGACTAGTATAATCAAACAGACAACATTTCCAATTAATATAAAAGTTATTCGTTTTCAATATTTTTTTTATATAATTATTCTTCTAAATTATTAACAATTTCAATTAAATTTTTTATATATTGCGGTTAAAATCCTTATTCAATCAAATAAAAATATTTGTATAATACGTTATTCGATTCGTCTCGAGAATATATGCACTTTTCTTTACTATGAAATCTATTGTTTTGAAACGTTTTAATTGTTACATAAGTTAAATATTGTATGATTTGCTCTGTGATTTACCTCTTCAACTTGAATTACTTCGTTGAAGTTTTGTGTTAGTTGGTTTCAGTCACTACTTTTTGATGTTTAATGTTTAATAATAATGATGTTTAATAATAATAATAAGGATATAAGGATAAAACGAAATAGAAAATACACATCATTACATAATAGCTTCAGTATTTAATGAAAACTGGCAAGTTTTGTTTATCCAGTTTTGTCTGTACAATTGACAATTTGTGCAATAATCTTCGATGTTATTTTTTTCTGTTTCAAATGGTTTTTTATGAGAAATAATGGATGCAATTAATTGATACTTGCACTTTTCAAGTCTATTTGATTTACTAGCTGAGATTTCAGTCTTCCATAGTACTAAAAGTTTGTAATTCATCTGAAATTAAAGATTGAAATTTATTGATCCAAAGGAAATAATTGGAAACGTTTATCCGTTTATGTGCGATGAATTTATTTTTAGAGCGTTGGATGGAAAATACTAAGAAAACAAAAATACATCTTTTTTTTAAACACCATCTGGATATGTGTGAAATTTAAATAATGAAAAAATGCATCGAACTGGAATCGTGTAGAGCGAAGCGAGCGACGTGTAAAATGAGGAATGGCGACGGGGGAGAAGGTATTTTATGTGCGAACACAACAAACCCCGAGGACAAACACCTGTTGTTTCCGTCTTCCCCTAAAAACCCTTTCGGTTCCCGGAAGGCATGGGCCTCCGTCCGTCCGTCCGCCGTGTTCCGGTTGGAAAAACACCCCGAGTCTGCTACTACGTGTGTCGTCTGCGATAGGAGGAAACCGGTCAGTCCGCAGCTCGATATTTTAACCAGCATTGCCAGACGACTATATGTACGTATTACATAATCGAATGCCATTTCCGCAGATGGTCCGAAACTATGGAAATTGTAATTCCAATTCGAACGGGTGGTGGTGGAGCTGTAAATGATCCGGCCTGCAATCCGATTACGGCAGAGCCCGTGTGTTTCAAGCGTAGTGTACGCATGCAGCAGAGCCAGAGGCTCCAGTTTATTTAACCACGATTCTTTTTTTTTCGTGCTCTTCCATCTCCTCTCTTATTTCCTTCTTTTTTTATTCTCTCTTCTTGCTAAAAAGTTATGAAAGGTCCGGTTGTGAATCACACCAGCGAATCGATACATCTGGATCAGCATCCAGATCCAGAAATAAATTGCGCACGTAGTGTATATAACGCTCACTCAACAAGTCCTGCACGTACCACATGGAAAATTAACAAAATCTTTAATATACATACACGAGCGTATGCAAACGAGATGGAGGAGAAGAAGAAGTAAAAAAAAACTTTAATTACACAACTTCCTGCTCGAACAATCACACGTTTCTTTTTGTTCATTCTCGAGTACATTGCATAGGAATAACTTAGGTAACTTGTACTAAATAACAGTTATTAATATATTATAACAAGTTGATAGAAATTAAAATATAATATTTAAAAAAAAATCAAATAAATTTCACTTAATTTCTCAGCAAATATTCTCAAAAACGTAAGATTAGTGTCAAAAAAATGTATTGTATAAGTTTCTGTTATAAACTTAAGTTTCCGTTAAGTTGCTAAGAAACATTTTAACATATAAGTTTACATTCTTCTTGGAAATAAATGCCAACAAATTATATAATAATCTACTAATCTTAATTAAAAACTATCAAGAATAAAGACATCTCAATTAAAGTAAAAATTATATAATTTCATACATAATGATGATATTTTTGTATTTTCTTGTAATTCCGTTTATTGAATGAACTGTACTTGTATTGGTTTTTTTTTTATTTATTTTGATATTATTACATAAACTGAATAATAATCATAACACACATTCACAAATAAAAATCAATCAATAATGGGCGAAAAAAACAACAAATATAAATAACCATTAATCTCTGCGAGGATTTTGCCCGGGCACGTGTGATTTTCTATTCATAGAATGCAAAAACAAATGAAAATATATGTTGTCGGTGCACTATGCACGCATACTATGAAACTATGTTGTATCCTTTCCAATTATTAGAACATTAATCACATTTGCAAATTATTAAATCATAATTATAAACTATGCCAATGCATCAATGAATTTATGCAATTTGTTTGTTTTAAAAAAAATATGATCATTGCAACATCATCGTCTAATTTCCGTGCAAATATCAGCGTTTTATATCAATAAAAAAAAAGGAAACGAGAATGTGCGATTATTGCATAATTACATCATCAATTTAGTCATCGTGATGGATTGAAGTAAAGCAGCTTGATTTTTTTTTATATAAACAGTAGTCATATTGTTTATTGTTGTACGCGACAATCATTTGCTTCCGTTTTGTTTCTCTTTGTTGTAGCTTTCATCATTGAAATTCAGCGCGTCCCTCATTGTCGTTGCGTAACAACCGATGTTAATTCTTTTAGGAAATTAATCTGCATTCTAATTCGTGACTAATCCAAATTAATCTTCCTATTAACATACACAAACAAAACAATAAGAAATAAAGAAATATTAAACAGCATTCAATTCGTTTACATGCAAATCCGTTTGATAATTTATTATTTACAGATAAATCGTGAAACCAAAGCGACGTCAAAATTAACTGTCAGATGTTTGCGCTCTGCGTACACGACTCGACTGCTTCGAAATCCCCGCGGAGACGTCAACTTTGTCATAAGGATGAATTTGTCTTCTTTTTTATGCACCGCTCTCTTTCTTCTTCGTTGCATAATCCACGTTTTGAATTTTAATATATATTTATATATATATATGTATACACACGCGTCCTTCGAAAAGTTAACCAATTCCGACGCCGGATATTGCTCGGATGGATGTAGTTAATATATACATATATTCGCCTAAGTAATGCAAAAGTAATTTTGTACTTGGAGTAGTTTATAAAATGTATGAAATTGAGAGAAAATGCGTTTGTTAACTTAAATTAAAAACCAAACGGTGTATAAAAATTCTGTTTGCCAACGAATAAATTGTAAACAAAGTTTTTTTTTTTACTAAGTTCATACAATTAATTATTAATGCAAACTTGAATTTAATTTAATAAATTACCTTGAAATTGGCGTGAAATGAATTAGCTATGCCATAAGCATTCGTTATTGTCATGGTTACTGCGTTTCTCCTGATATTGTTTTAATTTACCGTGTGTCAATTATACGTAGAACAATGGCGATTGGGATTATAATTTTGAGAATGACATCTGTCATCCTCATTGTCATTGGTATAGTTTATGAATAATAGTTGTATAATTCAAATCGCAATTGAAATAATTAATTGTATAAAGTATTATGAAATTATATTAATACAATAAAGCCTATTATTGTATACATTTTATTATAAAAGTTATATTGCATAATATTAATTATATAAATTTAAATTAGTTTGAACGTGTTTGTGAATGTGCGACAGAGATTAATATAATTATACAAAATTTGAAGGTGTTCAAAGCTGGTAGTTTCGTTGAAATTAATATGATCGGATTATGTTGATTTAGTGATGTAATCCGTACGAGTTGATGTAATTTAATCGCATTTGTATTGCATTTGCGAGAGGGGTTGAGACGGAGAGGAGACATGCGTCGCGCTACATCGAATGCCACTTAAATTCGCCTGTACTTACAATCCATGTATGAATGAAACTTGAACCGAGCATTGTGTAAACCACTATCAGAAATTAATTTGCATACCGTACCAGTTCCGATTCTTGCTCAGACTTTTCTCATTAAATCGCACTCGGATTTCTTTGTTCCCAAGACTTAATAATAGCGGTCGTAGATGGGAAAGCGATCGTGCCCAGAAAACACGATGCTTGCGTCGCAATTGGTACCAACATCCATAAAGACGAAGAGTAAATAAGTGAAACGCATTTTCCATGACGACCCGCTGCAATAACGAACGTGACCAAACCGACGTACTTATTTTATAGGTTGTCATGGAGAATTCGGTTATTAAATCTCGCACTGCGTGTATGCTTGTGCGATATTCCAATCAAAGTTTGTAATATTCATGAGAAAAGTAAAACTGCTACTGAGAACAGAAAAAAAAAATGAAACGACTCTCGTATGTGGACGGAATGTTGGGAGCCGGTCATCTCCTCCATTACGTAAGGACTGGCCGTCCTTTAGCATCGCCGCCAGAGACAATAACTTCTGTCTCTGAATTACTGTTACCATAGTAACTTCCTAGAAACAGCCGACTTCAGTGTAAAAGCCTCTAGAAGCAACAATGCGAAAATGAGATGAAACTTCCCGTCTCGTGGCCACCCACGATACGCGTCGTCAAATCCCTGACGTAATATCAATTACCGTAGTGATATAGTGAAAAGATCGACGTTGCGAAATTTTCCACTCTCATTAGGAAATTTAAATTTTCAGCAAGAACCCGACGTCGTTATGCGCCGATTTAATCTGATATCATTGCATATCAGCCGAGGACGACCCCTATTAAACCCTCCCTCGGTGCGGAACAAACTTACCGTTTATGGAGACGTAATTTCAAGAATTTTACGCTTCCCATATTGGGACATTTTTCAATTTGCTCGAGATTGCTCCCAGAAATTTACAAATAATGTAAATGCATGCAGTAGCATCCACTTACGAAACTTATTTATATGTGTGGCACGATGTCTTCTTCTTTTTTTTTGTTCTTTGTAGGGCGCATTTCTTTTATTGGGGTCGCTTGAATAAAATCACAATAGGCCTTGTGGGTCGCAGAGCTTTGTTGTACTTCGAAGGACATCATTCCTCCCTAAAAGAAGGTCGAACTCGTTCAATATTTATATACGTTCTTCTTCGCTGAATCATGTTTTTTGTTTACTACTTCGTAGACAAGATTTCAAAATCTCCAAACACTGCGTGATCCAAATAAAAAATTCTTTGTTTAATCTTCAAAGTTTTTACAAAATTGTGAAAAATATGAATATTTTAGTTCAAAATTTTTATAAATATAGTGTGTATAAACTAAATTTAGAAATAGCAAGTCCAGCTCAGATTGGATCCAGTGCGACAGTAGAAAATCCAGGTTCAGGGACTTCCACGTCGATGCCGACCCGATCAATTCGCTGCATGTAACATAGTTTCACATTTAGTTCCCATCGCGCTCAATAACTTCAAATCTGAATAAACGTCGACTCCGAATAGGGGAAACTCCATAACTTCAAGTTTATATCCAGGAGAGTCCAACAGCCTCTTCCTCCTCTGATTCATTTATCCCAAAGGATACATCACATTCTCCACCCAAACTCACTCGGATTGTATTCGGTTTTAAATTGATTTCATTTTCATCCTCATCGTTATTAGCAAATAATTGAAACCCGTTCGATTGTCAAAGACGTGCGCTTCGGCATGCATGAAAAACATAACAATGCATAAATTATTCATGTGCCCCGGGAGAATTTGCATGAGAAAACGACTGCGAGGATATCAATCGGAAATCGGCCGACTTGGAAGAGATGACGCGGAGAAGAAGAAACAGAGAAATACGGCTGGGTTTGGAAAATATTTAATCTTGCATCTGTAATTCCCATCGTGGCCAAAGGTCGAGGATAACAGAAAACACATAAAAAATTGGATAATGGGAAACTTTTGAAAACGAAGGAATAACTCGAACGTATAATTGAAAAGTAGTAATCGGTAATTTTTAAAAGATTACACATTAACTTTTCGTCGCATAATCTTTACTTATTCTTGACATTTTATTTTACAGATTGTCGAAATAAGATCTGAAAAATTGAAGAAATGTTCTATTACACAATATATGACTATGTTTTGGTAGTCAATATAAAAATGTTTCATATTTGAATAGGTTAAATTGATAAATGCAAATTTTAAGATTATTATTTAGAAAAAGTTCGGGATAGTGTTAAATAGAGTATGTAGTTTGGTTGGTGGTCTGGTGTCACGTGGAGGCATGTAAAAATAGCACACGTATTAATAGAAGGCTCGATGATTGAATTGGGTCTATATTTCAACATACGGATATCAAAATTCATTGTTTGGAATTGGCAAAAAAAAAGTCGCTGTGCTTCATTTATAGTTTGCTTGCCAATAGGGAGTACGCCAGACCAAGGTGATGCTAGAGAGAGAAGAACTGCTGCACGAGCAAATTGAGAGTGAGTATGTGTCAGAATTCCTGGGTGACGCATATTACATTAAATATGTTATGACTGGAAGTGTGGAACAGTACGTGGAAACTGTAACATGAGTGGCGCAACAGAGAGTATGTTACAATATGCCCAGTTACGATTTATTCTCAATCAGTTCTCACTAACAAAAAAAAATGAGAGAAGATAATTTGTGTATATTCATATAAGTGGCTTGCAGTTTGGAGCAGCGATGATTGCGATGATGATGATGGTAAAGATGAGTGGGAGGAGGAAAACGATGGTTGCGTGTATATACAGTTATTTGGAAGAAATAAAGAATGGGTGGACTGAAGTATAAAAAATGAGGGCCCCCTAAGAGGAAGAGGAGAGAAGTTGTAGGAAGAGAATGAAAGGGGGACCGAGGAGGAGATGTGTAATGAGAAGGTACGAGTGAGGACGTTGAGGTTGCCGCTGCTGTTGCAGTGGGTGGAGGGCAGCAGAACACACGCGAGAAGCCAAAGTTAATGTTCCATGTAAGGGACAAAGATGGGCAACGTCTAACGTGCCGTGAAACTGGCGCGCGGCTTTCGAAAGGTTAACGCTTTACTTTGAACTTCAACTTTGGAACAAAGAGAACTCGCGCGCGCGATTCTCTGACCTACTGACTGCTCCAGCGGCTCCATGCAAGAGCCTCGGCCCGACGAGGACCCGATAGATGTATGCATTAGATTATACCATCATCACGCGCATTACTTCTTCCATTTCGACGTCGTCGTCTTCCCTGCTCCTCCTCCTCCTCCTCCGACCTCCAGTTATTGTTGCCGATGTCCATAACCAGATTGCCGGAGAGCTTTCTTCCGTTCCACAATTTTGCGTTTCTTTCCATGCCCATTCTCTCAAGACAAACGCAAACACAATAAAGAAACGACTCGGTTTTCTTTCCACTCTTTATTTTTTGTTGTTGTTGTTGCGTTACTGTTGGTTTGTTTACTTTGCTTTGTTTTGGTTTCCTGCGACTCCTCCGCTCCGTGTTCATTCCACTTCTTTATTTTTAAATGTAACGTTAGGATGTCGCCGGGGTCAAATTGCTTCTTCCAATGGCGCGTCGGTCACGAAGCTCTGCTCCGCACCGAAATAATACACGAAAACCAATTAATTTTTGTAGCAATATGAATGAGTCTGTAGTCCGTGTGCGCAAAATTTCAGGCGACGTCGGGGATGGCCGGAGGAGTCTGCTTACATAAATGTGAGGTCAGCTTTGCGAATTTTACATAATGCAGCGCGCAGAAACCCGTTTGAACTTACATATTTATCGCTTCAAATCGCTAGCCTTAAAAAGCAACCGGCTCTCTCAAATCACGTTCTATTTCGCTATGTTTCGTCTGTTGCAGGATTCACCGTCGCCACGCCAGTCTTCGACCTTCCGTGTATATTCTTTCATTTCTTTTCTTCATTCCGGGGGCCGCTTTTGCCAACTTGAAATTTTGCCCTCCCGTTTATTTTAGAATTGGGGTGAGCAAAGTTTCAGGTGTGTGAAAGCGCTATGCCCGCATTCAACATCATCGACAACAACAACAGAAGCAGCAGCAGCAGCCTAGTGGAACGAGTGGAAAAGGAGGTTCTTTCGTAACTGTGCCCAATCCCTAAGCGGTCGGCACGCTTGAACTTTGTTTTTCCTTTGTGTTTGAAATTAGGTGAGCAAAGATTCAGGTGTGTTGACGATGCTGGGGACCAGCTGGAGTCTTCCAAATCTTTTAATCCAAATAACACAAAAAGAGCTCTTTGTAATAATAATCATACATCATCATATAATCAAAGTAATAAATTAATTTTATTTTGTTTTCATTACGTATAAAGTATAAAACATTTTTATTCTAACTATACTCATAAGTTTACATTTATTTACTGAAGTATTACAATGATATTTTAGTTAAGATACATTTTCTTATTTTATATTATTATTATCAAATGAAATAACTTCTATTAAATGTAATTTTAAAGAAAATCTGATATTATATATTGTTATTCTATAATATTTAAATTTTTAATATTTAAGCATCAAAAATGTTCAATTTGATATTTTACAAAATGTCTAGGCATTAAACAAAGAGTTTAATTTTGTACATTGTCTAGACATTTTATATAATGCCGAATACTCTTTCAACAAAGACAATTTCCGCTATCTCGTGAATCTTTAAGCTTACATAACATAACCTAGTCTTTCTATTGATAAATACTTACGTCAAAAACAAATATAACAAGTTGTATGACGTTTAATGACATTTAGAGTTATGTCATTTAATGTCATATGACTTGTTATACCATATTGTCCAATTATAGGATTACTATTTGTGAGAAATTAAATGTAATGATGTATGTATTTTTTTTTATTATCATAGTTGTTTGTGTGTAAATATTTATGTAATTTTGTGGTCATTGGAATAAATATTATGTTTATTAACAAAAAAAAATTATAGTTATCTTAACATTTATCGATAAATTCCTAGGTATTCCATATAAGCACCAGGTAATGTATATAAGAATTTTATTTACTTTTAATTTTATAAGACATTTGACGTTGCCTGTCAAAATTATAAATAATTAACAAATTATTATATTTAAAAAAAAATAGACAAATTTAATAGAAATATTTAGCTTGAGAGCGGATACGATTTTCTCGTTGTTAATACATAATTTTCTTGTTATCTAACTTCAAATTATATATTAATATTTAATGAACAATTGAAGAATATTCGTTATGGTACAAAAAAAAACTATACCCGACTCATCATTGAGTAGAAACAAAAAAAAATAAATTTCAATAACACATGTATGCATACCACAATAATAACAGCAATAAACAAATTAATACTGTGGATAATTACCAGCTCAAATGAACATTACAGCTATCGCTGTTTAGTGATTACCAAGCATTTAATTATATACTAGCTTACATGTCTGTCGAAGTAATCAATACTAATTGTTGCCTAGAGAATTGTAGATATTCGCATTATCAAAAGAGAAAAGAAGGCTCTGCAGTTGTTCAACAGTTGTTATCGGTGAACTGAATTGACAGAAAAGTCCCGTACTTTTAATATTACAGATACGTACGCATGGAGGTAATTTAATGTTATAATCATTGTTGCACTTAAAAAAAAAATATATATATAAATGATTCAGCTTATATAATCAAATCAATGCTTATAGGTTACAATTAGAAAAAGTAATTATCCCAGACTAAGATTTGAGTTGATACTAATCCTCAGCACGATCAACATTAAACTGTATTGCTGTACTTTCTTGTTTCTTTTTTTTCTGCTCAGAGACATACACACGCTCGATGTTTGCGAAATTGCTAACAGGTCAACCGGCGCTAGGTTCTTCCTCATCACGCAACGTCTTCATTGATTTTACTGGCCTGAGCTGAGGAAAGTGAGAGAGTTAGAGAGAGACCCTTTTGAGAGAACTTTATTATTACATATAATTACTTTTTACGACTGTCTACCTCGCCCAGCAAATGTCAGCCGACAAATTGACGCGGAAGCTTTTTATTTATTAAAACCTTAATGACATTCCGTATTGTATTCTTTCATTTCGTTCTTTGATAGATGACACTGGGTTAGCTGTCATTTCGTATACGTAATATGTCAATGTCGACAGTTGATATTTATATAAATGAGATGATGTTAGTTCTTATTTTTAGTTGATTGATTTCTTATTTTCTACATGTATAAACACGTACAAAATCAAAGTTGAAAGTAAATAAATGAATACTAATTGAAATAATACATGTTTATTAAATTTAATTTTTTGGAATCTCTTCTAGAAACAAGTAAAAACAATGATAGTAAATTACATTAAATTATACAGTAATAAATCGATAAACATTTCATATTTATTATTATATTAATTTTGACAGGTGACTGAGTCAATGTCATCTGTCATTTTATATAAGTAATATTTTTATTTTGACAGTATTATCAAATGTTAACCTAGAGATATTAAGAAATCATCATTTAAGTTATTAATGTTTATAAATGAAAATATGTTAGGTCATTTATTTATTTTTACATGTATAAACGCGTACAAAACAAAGATATAATTTATTAAAATTGTATTAATATTTTAAAATCTTTGTAAGGAACAATTAAAACTAAATTATAGTAAAATTTACATTTTCAAAATTTACACATAAAAATTAATTAAATTAAAATAAACAACCTTAATGACATTTCACATTTATTATTGTATTCGTTTTGACAGATGTCATTGAATCATCTGTCATTTTATTTACGTAATATTGACAATAATCAACTGTCAATATATTACATACACATAATTTAATATATTGATTTATTGTAGATGAGATGACGTTAGTTCTTATTTTTAGTTGATTACCTTCTTATTTATGTTCATGGATAAACGCGTAAACAGGAAAGTTTTCTGAACAACATTTGATGACATTTCTTATTATGTTATTTAGTTATGTTATTGACAGATGTGTCTTCTAATATTTCATATATATAATAATTCTTTGTTGACATTTCCCAACATTATATCAGATATTTATTTTTCTATAAATGAAATCATGTTAGATTCTTACCTAATCTATTTCATTGCATATTTTTGTTATTAAAGAACAAATAAATAAGAAATAATTTGCATAATCAGAGATAAAGAAAATCATGCTCTAACATTATTGGAATCTCTTCTACAAACAAGTAAAAACAATGATAGTAAATTACATTAAATTATAATGTAATAAAACGATAAACATTTCATATTTATTATTATATTAATTTTGACAGGTGACTGAGTCAATGTCATCTGTCATTTTATATAATTAATATTTTTATTTTGACAGTATTATCAAATGTTAACCTAGAGATATTAAGAAATCATCATTTAAATTATTGATTTTTATATATGAAAAGGTCATTAGGTCACCAAAACAAAGATATAATTTATTAAAATTGTATTAATATTTTAAAATCTTTGTAAGGAACAATGAAAACTAAATTATAGTAAAATTTATATTAATTAAAAGTTTACATTTTCAAAATTTACACATAAAAAATAATTAAATTAAAAACGATAAACAGAAAAGATTAGTGAATAAACAACCTTAATTACATTTCACATTTATTATTGTATTCGTTTTGACAGATGTCATTGAATCATCTGTCATTTTATTTACGTAATATTTATAATAATCAACTGTCAACATATTACATGCACATCATTTAATATATTGATTTATTGTAGATGAGATGACGTTAGTTCTTATTTTTAGTTGATTATCTTCTTATTTATGTTCATGGATAAACGCGTAAACAAGAAAGGTTTCTGAACAACACTTGATGACATTTCTTATTATGTTCTTTAGTTATGTTATTGACAGATGTGTCTTTTTTTGTTATTAAAGAACAAATAAATAAGAAATAAGTTGCATCATCAGAGATAAAGAAAATCATGCTGTAACATTAATGGAAAATAACTATTTCCCTATAAGAAAAAGCGCAATTAGTAGACTTAATGCACTTAGACTACATTGAAAACCACAGTTATTTAGAAGAAGTAACGCAAATAACTATTCAATTAGAATTAATATCAACATCAGAATTATTACAAGAACCATGTCCCGGGATTCAAATATCTCTGGACACTGTGAAATATCTTGTAGTTATGTCGTTGTGGAGTCCTAGCGGAGTTTTTAAGGAATGCTAGATGTGAAGTTGGAGTTTTTATGATAATAAACATTTTATTATTCACTATAATATTATTAATAACTTCTATGTCTAGATTTCAGTTGCTAATTTTGTTACTAGGGTTTTTATGAGTCTAAACAGGATTCTACTCTAAGACTAAAACTAACTTGGACTAGCGATTAGCTAGACTATCTAAGACTTAGACTCCCTTTGTATTACATAAACATCCTATTATATAGGAGTGAATTAGCATAGTGGGAGTACAATATTTGGTAAGGAAGATAGTACCTAACATAATATAAACAATAACGGTTATACATAACAAATTATAATTAGATGTGTTAATTATAACTTTATTTAAAAAGTGCTAAACACACGATGTTAGTAAATACTCTATTTATTTTTATTAAAAAAAATATTCTAATTAAGTCTTTTCCTTTTGTCGTTAAACAATAATTTAGAGACTTAAAATATTTGCACAGTTACCTGAATTTATTTATAAACTCAAACCAGGTATTTACCTGACAACCGAGTAATTAATAATTACTATCTGGACCTAATATCTACGTATAATTAGTTTTCAATTAGTTCCATGTTAATTAATAATGCGGTAAATGTGATACATGTGATATTAATTTCAGTCAATTGGATGCCGGCTTCGAGGAGAGAGTAAATACATGTTACAATAATTATAATTAATATTTTCAGAATGTAAAGTAGTTTTTACAAATTTTATATCAAAGCATTATTGTGTTATTTATACCAGCGTTTCTCAACGTTTTTGTCGCGCGACCCAATGTATTCGTTTATAATTATACTGCAACACAATTGTTTATAATACAGTGGAACCTCGCTTAACAAATAAAATGAATTGTAAGAAAAATAACTCGCTTAACGAGAAGGGAAATCCCAGATTGCGCGCCTGCTACATCATTTTTAAAACTGGTGTACAGATATTATGTGTATATTTGATGTTTCACTATACGAGAAAAAATGGATTAAATTCGTTAAGCGAGGTTTCACTGTATATATTTTTTAACGCTTTGACACAAGTTAACAGCTGTCATTTCGCGACGAATTGAAAATGTAATAAGAACCAATATTTAGGTTGAGAATCCTTGATTTGTAACACACAAACTTTTTCCTATTTCCGATCAAATTATTGGATGGAATGAAATATCAATCAAATATTATCTCATCGCAGCTGCCGGGTATTTTAGTTTTTCCGATTGATTAGATTCAATTTAAGCTCAAAATTAGAAAAAAAAGTAGTTTCTAGAATCGAATAAAAGTAATAAAAAAATCTACATTTCTTAGTCATAAATCCATTCACTGTAAAACATTTATTATAATAACAAAGTAAACATTTTCAGAAGAAAGAGCAGTCTGAATAGAAATAATCTTTATGGCGAAACCAATTAAAAAAACACAATACAGTACCAATTAAGAAAAACAAATAAATAAATAAATAGAAATAAATGATTGTTTTAAAAAAATAGTAATAAAGACATAAAATGAGCGTTTAACCTTATGCAACTGGGTTACTTCTGTTCTGGCTTACCTACGAGTCGCTCGTATACGAACGTATTGTTAGACATATAATTAGGTAATAATTGTACGAAATTGTGGGCGATTCAAAGGAGCCGCAGCATAATTCAATGAACAGTGAAATATACACTCGAGTGGGATTCAGCTAAATCGCGAATTCCCTTTGATCCTCCCAGCATATATTTATGATACCATAATATATTTATATTAATGAGTAATTACGTGAACCGGTAAGGCCGCCCTTCCGCTAATTGCTCATTCCTCACCGGAATTTACATTCAAACGAATAGTCTCATATCTTCGTTCTCATTTTTTTTTTGTGCTTTTCCAACAAATATAAATCAAGTCCACTTAATACCGATTATTTACTTTAAACGTATTTACGAGAAGATGAAAGGGAGGTGTTTGTGTGTGTTTTGATATGTGGAACGTATGAATTCGAAACGTCGGGACAGTTAGATTTCGAAATTATAGTTTGGATGTCTCGAAGCCATACATCGCTCCAGATAGTAGTCACGATGGGCTCCTCTGCCTACTCTTTGGGCTATTACTATTATACTCCTGGAAATAGGAATAGAGCTTGAGCGAGAGGAAGAGAGAGACAGAGGTAATACCATAAACGGTTCACATTTAAATTTATTGCTGGCTAAAGTGTATTGTGGGTTTACATGTAAGTGCACAAAGTTCACACATTCTGTACATGTTGTTAGTTCACTGCGACTTAACTATTCATATTATATTGTACATACCACTATTTGCGTTTCTCTGCGCCGTTTGTATGCAGCCTCTCTTCTACATATCAGCATTATTTTCATCGTTTCTAAAACAAAATTACGTGGACTTTACAACATAGTAACTTTAAATTGTAAAAACTAAATCCATCTTCACAAATGTTCTCGGATCATCGCACATATTAACAAGTGATGAATTTAATCAAATTCAAATTAGAATATCAGTCAATGAAAAACCAGTTAATTAAATATGAAACGGTTTTATAAGAAAAGTTTGTTAAAAACTTTGTAGGCAAATCATCAAGAAGGCATTGTTTAATTTTTTAAATTTATTAATTTTTAATTTATTAGAATAAATATTAAAATTGACAATAATGACATTTAGTCTTTGTAATTTCAATTATTTATTAAAGTTAAATCTCATTGATTTTCGTTTCAAATGTATAGTTCAGGGCGACTAACAGCCAAATGGTTAAGTCGACCTAACCACGATTACGTGAGCGCCGGTTCGAATCCCGGTCAAGCCAGGCCCTTTGTGAGGCTTCTTGGTGTTTGCAGCAATTAGGCCATCGTTCATCATGAATGGACAGTCAAATGAAAGAGGTTCAGCATATGGATCTTCATCCAAGTCAATTGACAATGACAGTGTTAAGGATAGCAGCAGATACACAGTCAAAGGGAATAGTGAAATCGCAGAGCATCAATATACTACTGAAGTTAATCTGCAAGACGACAGCCAACCAACAAATTACAGAATATAATGGTAAAAAGTTCCATTGGGAAGTTTACCAAAACACAAATTATATTTAATGCGCAGGAAGATTGTAAATTAAATATACTATGACATAATAAAAAAAAACTTATAGTTTTATTAGAATCGCCAAAAAAATGTTAAAAATTCTCTTTAATTAATACGTATACGTGTGTACTTGATTATACAGAAGGTGTACAAAATGCGAAAAATAAACAGTCGTTAAACATGTTATATCATATGAAATGTCAATTTCGAATGAAGGTTAAAATGATCGTTTTATTTTAAAAATTCACCAAAAAAAAATGTTTGCTAATGTTCTTAAATCTTTTAACATAGACAATTGACAATTTTTAATTCTCAATTGGATATTACACTCAAAATGTACGAAATGCGCAAAAAAAAGTAAGCAATTTCAAAAAATTGTATCTGTCATATTAAATGTCATCTTTGATTAACAAAAAGGTTAACTATCATCGATTTTTTGTTTTTACTTACGATATTTTGAATATATTCATCAAAAATTAGCTTTATAAATATTGTAAAATATATAAACATTGTACAAATAACTATCTTTACCACTCAAAATTTACGAAATGCACAAAAATTAACAATCGCTAAAAATATTAAATGTCATTGATTTTTCATTTAAACATATAATAATTTTTAAATATTTTTCAAAAACGTTAAAATTCTCTTTTCGAATATTCTCAAATATTTTAACTTTGAACAAATGTATTAAAATAACTATGTTTACATTTGAACTAACAACCACACAAAATGTATGAAATGAGCAAAAATAAACAAAAATGTTATGTCATTTTAAAATGTCAATATTAATTGACAATGCAAATTAAATATCATAGATTTTGCTTATACTTTATGATAATTATGATTTTCATAATTTTGTCTAAATGTACAACAAATTAATATTTGCTAAAAATTTTAAGTTATGTTTTAGATCAACAATAGAAGTAAAATATTAATGGTTTCCTATTCGTACTTCCGCTTTTTTTTTAATATTTACCAAAATACTTAAAATTGCCTTTACATTTTTTTAATATTTCAACATTGTTTGTATGCAAATATCCACGTCGTGTACACTTGATTTTTTTATATCCATTCAACACATAAAAAATAAACAATCGCTAAAATTTTTATGTCATGTTAAATGTCACCTCATCTCATCTCTTTTTCATTTGAATCGTTTGAATACTGAATATATTAGAATCTAACCATATCAAAACGATTAAGATTTACTATTGTTATTAAATATTCCTTACTATACGCGTTATTATCAACCTCGTTGAAAATTTGCAATAATCTCCTACGTACGGCATGGTACGTTAAATGCAACAACATTGTCCCACGTTGGTCGCCAAATTCGGACAGGCGTTCTCTCAATCACAGATGTTAAATACCAGTCAGAAAATAGGCACAACGTGCTTTCAAGGTTTCAAAATTTTCCGAGAATACAAAAATTACTTTGTATTTAACAAACAAAAAAATATACGATTTTCTACTTTATTTACATTTTTTGTTATTTTATCGCGTTATTTTATCGCAGAAAACACAATGGATGATTCATCTAACATCATTAAATATGTGACTAACTATGCTTGACATTTAAACTGACGTTATTGCATTTGTTTTAAAAATTGTAATAAATTTTCACAATTTTTTACATGCAAAATATATTTTTACACAAATTAAAATCACTTGAAATCGAAAATTTTATATAATATTATTGAATAAGACAAATAAAAATCAATGTTTGCACCTGAATCAGAAAATAAATAAACTAAACTGACCTTTCGCTAACGTATTGCGAAAAAGCATATTCTTTCCCAGAAATAACTAAGAGTTTCAGCGCTTAATTTAGCGCGGCATTAATCGCTTACGTCCGATTCATTGGACAAGCCATGTTCTTGCATCATCTGTGTCAGCATTTCCAGTCTTGTCTTTGAAATTATTATATTGATTTTCGCGTAATTCGCCGCCGATGTTGTAACAACAAAATATTATAAAAGCATTTCATTCATTTCAACTCGAAAAACTGCAATTGCTCGTTGAAACACCGCAGATGCAAATCAGAGCTAAAACTAAACAAGTGCGTTTACATTATTACGACACTTATGGTTTTCGCGTAATTCGCTGAAAAAAATGCCTGTACCACTGAAAAAAAAAAGCTGGCGTTTTTATGTGAAATACGCGCAATTGGAACATGAATATGTAGATTGAAGCTAAAACTGTGTGTATTAAAGTTATGAAATATTTTAATAAAGTATAAAAATATCTGAAAAGAATTATGATTTCATAATTAATTAATTATCACATAATGGGTAATTATAACTGAAGAAAACTCGAGGTTTTTTATATATATAAAAAAAGAAGTATTTGCAAAGAAAGAAGTTTATAGCTGGAAACTTTTAGAAACAAACAAGAGGATTTTCCCATAGTTTATCGTACAAAAGAAAATTACTTACGTGCTGCATGCTGTCTATTTCTGGAAAGGCTAGCATGGGTTTAATTAATGAATAAATGGACGGAACATGACAACAACAAAATAATGTAGTGAGAAAATATAATCAAAATGATATAAATCAACATGGAATGTCATAAGACTGACATTTGCGGTGTCAAAAGTATTAAAGTACCATGAGTTTAGAAGGTTAGTTTCGCCCTGGGAGTTGAGGCGCTCCAGGCGGTCTCTCTATACCTGTAAGGGTTGACAACCTTATTTACTGGGAGAGTGTTTGTCTTATAATTAAGTTTTCCAAGTAAAAATTTCCTGATTATTTTTTATATACTCAATTTTTTTGTGATTCCATCTATGATGTTAACTCTTCCACGAAGCTTGTACTCATTATTCATGAGAAACACAGGTTTTCGTAAATTTAATGAATTTTATTTAATATGATAGATATCAAAGTATGCTTTAGCTTTACAACATTGACAATATCGATGCGGTTGAATTTTGAAGTTACAAAAAAATATTGATGCTCAAATTTAAATCTTTGAAAGCAATTGATTGAAAAAGATCTCTAACGGAGTAGAAAAGCACCTGGATGAACGGCACTCGGCGGTCTACTCACCTATATTATGCTTGAATCAACAGCAACAAGTTGAAGGACCCCGGATTTGCAAACCCCGAAATGAACTGAAAACCGCAAATTTATGTTGCGGATGTTACAGGATATGAGCCGCCATCTACTGTCGACTGCAAGTACTTAACAGTTCATTAATTAATTTGAATATCTCCACTATATTAGTCTGCAGTTAAGTAATATTGAAGGAATGAAAACAACAATTACGTAATATTTTATTATCTGTTATATTAATAGTGACCAATTAAATATTCAACAATGGAAAAAAAATGACTTTAATAATAACCACATATATTATATATTAAATAAAATAATAATAATAAATAAACAATATGTACATCTTCTGTTTTGTTTTTCTTTATAAATAGTAAAAATTAGTAATGTGTTAAAATAAAGGGTGATATCTTGTAACGACGACGAAATGGAGGAGAGTCCCTCAACGATTACTGTTAAAGAATTCCCAGTTGCCCCAACTGAAAACAAAAAAGAAAAGGTATGAAACGCATTAGCAATATGTATTTAGAAATCCAATAAAAAAATAAAGGGTGTCTCTCCTACCAGCGATTGTTTGTGTTGCTCGTGTTTGAGGACAGCATCCGTTTGTTGAGTATCGAATTTGCAGACGGCTGCCAGAACCCTGGCCATAACTAAACTCTCCTTGCCGAGCATGTAATTGTACAGCACGTTCTTCAGATATTCTATTTCCGTGGAGGCTGATAGATCGGTGCAGTGATTCAGCATGACCAACGTCTCGTCCAGCTTCCTGTTCAGCTTCTCGTTCTTGTTCCGCATCTTCTGCAGCTCGTTCTCGTAGAACTCGATGGAATTCCGATTCGTCGCATCGATGGACTTGTACTGTGCGAGTTTGTCGCGCAGACCGTCCACCTCCGTCTGATTGAAATTGATCGGTGTTATCTTGAGCTCCTCGATTTCGTCCTTGAGCAGCTGCCGTTCGTGGCTCAGCTCGCTGCAGTGGTGCTCCAGATCGTTCACCTGGGTCTGAAGCATCTTCTTCTCTCTGGCCGCTGTCTCCAACTCTTTGCGGATATCGTTAAACTCGTTCTTTATGAGGGCGTTCTCCTCCAGCGTCTGCTCGAATTTGACGTTAAGATTCAGCAGCTTGTTTCGCAGCTCATCAGTCTCGTTCGGATTGATTTGGCTGCTTTCCAACTCCTTTTTGGCTTTCTTTAGAACTTCCGATTCTTCTTTGATCGTCTTCAGCTCAGCCTCCAATCTTTCGGTCTTCTCCTTCGAAGCATTCAACTTTACTTCGAGCTCGTTCTTCAACGCGCCAAAGCTTTCGTACCGTATCTTAACATCTGTGCACTCGGTTATCAGCTTCTCATTCTCCTCCAGTAAATGCTGATTATCCGAAGTGATCTGCGAATTGCGAAGCTTCAGCTCACCAATTTCATCTTCGAAACACTTCATTTTCCGCTCTATACTTTGATTATTACTAGTTACATCGTTGAACTGCATTTCAACAGTCTTTAAGCGGGAAACTTGCTCAAAGAGCTGCTGCTTTTCAACATTCGAGTTTTTAAGTAATTCGTGCACATTATTTAGTTCTTCCTCTAATCTGCTTAACTCCTCTTTGGTAAGTTCCACCTCACCGGTCAACTCAAGTAATCGCTTATCCTTCTCCGATATTACCGAAGTCTTAACTTCACTCTCTTGCGATAGCTCTTCCACTTTAATAGACAACTTCTCCAACACTTGAATTTCACCTTTCATTTTATCATTTTCCTGCGATAATTTCTCATATTCATCTTGCAATTTACTTTCAGAATCAACATATTTTTGTACCAAAGCATTATGCTCTTCTAACTGTTTCTGCAAATACAATAAATGCTCTTCCTGGTCCTTCGCATTTTGACTGGAATCAGACATCTCTTCATTTTCCTTTTTCAAATCTATAAGAGTACTTTCCAGCTCAACGGATTTTTGTTTCAACAGTTCATTTTCTTCAGTGACAATCTTTAAGAGCTCTTTCAATTCAATGCTTTGATCGTTCAATTCTCTTTTACTCTTCTCCAAATCTTGTTTCAAACCTACAATTACACGTTCGGAACTTTCCATATTATCCGTTAACCTCTTATTACTATCTTCGAGCGTTTTACATTTATCTCGCAATTCGGAATCCCCATTTTGCAGATTCACCTGAAGCTGTGAATATTCATCCTTCAATTTTTCTAAACTACCACTTAACTCTTCAACATTTATAGCACTGGCCTTCACCTCAAACTGAAGTTCATCCCTTTCTTGTTTAACCTGATTTAATTCAACATTTAATTCGTTCACTTTAAGATCATAATTTTTCGTCTGCTCTTCCAAGGCAGTTTTTCTTTCCAGCAAATCAGAATCAATTTTCAACAGATTTTCTTTAAGTGTTTTATTTTCCAACGTTGCTTTTTTCAACTCATCTTCCGCGCGTTTCAAGGTACCTAAGCTTTCATCGTGCGCTACTTTTAGTGTTTCATTTTGTTCAAGTAAGTTTTCAAATTCTACAGATTTCTCCTTCAAATTAGTTTCCAACTTCTTTATGTCTTTCTCAAGTAATTCACATTGGTTCTTAAACTTAGAACTTTCCTTGAGTCCAACATTTTCTTTGCTTAATGTCTTCAGTTTTTCCTCCAAATCGTTCATGTTTCGTAATTGATCTACGTGAATCTTAATATCTTCTTGTAACTGAACTTTCTCATTGTTCAAAGCGTTAAACTCTTCTCTTAAATTATCGTTAGCCTTTTTAGTTTGTTGCAAGTCGTTGTTTACTTTGCTTATGTCGACCTCTTTTATACTCAACTTTGCTCTAGAGTCTTCAATATCTTTCGTCAATTTATTTATTTGCTCCTCTTTCTCCTTCAGTGATTTTTGCAAAACATCGATTTCGTTCTTCTGCGATTTCTTCATGTTGTTAATATCTACGACGCGTTTGTTATTTTCGTCGATCAACTCTAAGTGATTGGTTTCTAAAGTGGTGTAGGCTGATTGGCGTTTCTCTAGATCGGCTTTTAAAGTATCGAACATAACTTGTAGTTCCTTTACATTTTGTTCAGATTCCATTAATTTAATTTGCACCTGCTTCGAGTCTTGGTCATTGATTTCAATCGCTTGCAGCCTGGTTTGAAAATCTTCCTGAATCTTAGTCTTCTGCTCTTTGAATTCGGTCTCAAGTTTCGTTCGTATCTTCTCTTCCAGATGCAACAAACTGGTTTTAGTTTCCTCTTGGATCCTCGCAGATTCTACTTTGAAATTAGCACATTCGTTATCAGCGATCAACAACTTCTCTTTTAACTCCTCTACCACTTTCTCACTGTTTTCCAAGGTGTCTCGTAATTTTCCGTTAGCTTTATCCAATTCCTTAAAGTTATTCTCGAATTCCCTTATTTTATCCTCAAGAATCGGAATCTCCGAAACCTTCGCTTCCATCTCTCTCAAAATTGAAGCACTTTTGCTTCGCTCATCTCTAAGATCGGATATCTCCAACTTGTATTGCTCCAGTTTTAAATTCTCCGCCTCCAAATTCTTGCACTTGGCGTCCAAATTCTCGCACGTTTCTATCAATTTGCTATTCTGCGCTCGGAGGTTACCATCGTTCCGATTCTCATAACCTTCCAGTTCGTGACGCACAGTATCTAGGTCACTTTTCAAATTGGTTATCTCCAATTCGCGATTCTGTATTTCCGTGTGCAGTTCCATCTTCGACTTGGCAAACTTCAGATTGTTAATCTTCTCGCGCTCCTCCACCTCTTGCAAAGCCTTCTCCATGACAGTCAGACGATCCTTATACTCAGCTTCGACGATGGCTTGCGCTTTGATTTCTTGCAGCTTTTCGTCGGACTCTGAATTGTTTTGAAGCAGACCTATTTTATCCTTCAGCGTACCGATCACGATGAGCTTCTCCTCGAGTTCCGTGCGCATCGCATGCTCCAGATCAGCTTTCGCCTTCTGACTCAATGAACATTGTTCCCTCAGCTCCGAAACTCGCCTGATTGCTTTATCCTGGGTTTCGACAAGAACAGCTTTCATCTTTGCGTTTTCGCGTTCCAGCTCCTTGTAATGGTTAGCCAAATCCGTGTATCTTCCGCGATACTTGTGGTAGCGCATTTGCGCCTTCGTAAAAGCCGAATACACCTGTTCTTTGCTAACATGCCCAAGTTGCGATGACTGCTGCGAAACATTGTCCTCGATTTCGCTGGCCGAAACGTCCAAATCTGATTGCAGATGGTAGTTGAAAGAAGACTCGTACCGCGGCAAGAAGGACACATCGGATGCTATCGAACTATTAGAATTCCTTCTTGTACGGTTCTCATTTTGAGGTGTAGAGGCTGCATTGAGCAGCACATCAGTAAATCCCGAGTTGTTGGCCGTCTTTGGTGGACTCGCATCTAAAATTAACAAATTATAATAACAATAATTGATGTTTTAAATATTTGAAAAACTTTACAATCAAAAATCTTGTGATAAATATATTGCAGTAATTGTAATTGATTTTTATTTATTCAATGGTATATCTTATACAAATAAAGCCAAAGCTTAACATTCAAAACATGTTAAAATCCAATTGGATTATTGTGGTAATTAAATTAACAACAACCAGGTAAAATATGTCATTTTTAAAGGTAATTACAAATGAAAGCCCTACCTTCTTCAGTGAGTGAAAAGAAGCTATCTTCTTTCACCTGATTACTATTATTTGTGAGGCTGATGTTGTTCTGCTGCAGCTTATCAGTTACTGATTGCGTGAGCTGCTGTATCCTCTGGGGCGAAATCTCCTCAGCAATTTTATCCTTCAGTTTCTTGAACATTTTATCAGCTGTTCGCTAGCATCTGACTCACCCTTCGCCGCAGTGTTCAATCCAGCAACTTCTTACACACTAACCCAAAAAACTAACCCCCTTGCCATTGACGTGACACGTAAACATGCAAAGACGTTCACTCAATACTTCCATCCGTTACCAACCTGTTCGCTCCTGCTGATACGTATTTCGCAGCTTCTGTTGTACACACCCACAACAACACAGAAACTCAACGAAATAATAGAAATGAAGTTAGTTTGAGTTAGTTGCTCACTCGTGTACATCTTGAATGAATAATGAACCGGTCGAACGACCTATATAATATTTGTACCAATTATCACATGGAAAATCAGATCATACAATTCTTATGGATGTACAAGCACATTTAAATTACTTTTTAAATTACTTAAAGAAAACTAATATAAAAAATTCTTGTTTCGTTGGTAGCTCTGTATACTTGCGCCTAGCTTCTATCCACTTTCAGTCGGTTTTGAAGGTTATGTAGTTAGCGACCGAAGAAGTGGTGTTGTTGGGCTGTGAATTAGTGATTAATTAATTTGAAACATTTGACGAAAACGATATATTTTATACTAATTAAATGTCCACAGTTCTTTGAGTAACGACTGAAAAAATGGTACGTAACTGGCTTTACTACTTTTATTAATCTAATATATTAGAGGTTATGCGATTTGTTTGGTTTTCGCTATCCTTCATTCTTTTTTTGATTGAATAGTAATCTTTTGAAGCGAATAAATTATGATGTTATTTTTAGGATCCCAACATACAACCGCCCCCTTTCGTTCCGCCGCCTGCAGGAATTGGGACTCCCCCATTAATGCCACCAATGTCGAGTTTTCCTCCTATGATCCCACAATTCAATGTCCCACCACCCGGCTTTGGGGCATTCCAAGCACCTGCACCCAATCCACAAGAGCAGTGGACTGAGCACAAGGCACCGGATGGCAGAACATATTATTATAATTCTGTGACAAAGCAAAGTTCATGGCAAAAGCCGGACACCTTGAAATCCCCAACAGAGGTAACTACATCCATTAACATACAACATGTATTATTAATAAAAAAACATATATTTTAGTTACTTCTATCTCAATGCCCATGGAAAGAGTACACTGCAGATAATGGCAAAATTTACTATCACAATATCACAACAAAGGAATCACGTTGGGTTATACCACCTGAACTTGAGGAAATCAAAAACAAAGTATCTGCAGAAGAGTAAGTACAATTATTCTTTTTTCATATAATTAATTGAAATCTAAACTAATTAGAACATATGAAAAATATTAGATTATGCTTTATAGATTTAGATAAGTTAATTAAATTATTAATTTTTATGTTAATATTTTGCTCTAATTTTTTTTTATCGCGAGTTGATAATATAGGGTAAAAAAGGGTAAAGGGTAAAAAAGTACGCTTGTTGGATGTTCCTCCCTAACAACCAGCGGTTCTCAAACTGTCGTGACTAGTTGCTAGGTGTGTCGCGCGAAATAAAAATAGTATATATAAATCATCGCGGTACTGTCGATCAGTGGAAAAGCAATTAAGCCGCATACGTAAATTTAATCAGGTATTTATAGTAAATTGTAATATACAAAAAAGGGAAGTGGTCTTCATTTACTTTTACATTAAACTGCTTCAATATTTTTAAAGTTAGTGTCGCGTGTCGGACTTCAATCTTCAAGTGATTCGCGAAGTATAAAAGATTGTATGAGAACCACTGATTTAGGGTATTGCCTCTATGTTACGAGTATTAAGTATTTATTGTAACTGCACGGCAATAATTGTAGGTTAAGATATTTCGCGTACAAGTTTCAATATTGTTCTTAGTGAATACCGACGATGTGCTTTGAGTATTATGTAAATTTATGACTTGCTTAAGACTTGTTGCACCAGATAATGTTCTAAGTTCTTTTTGAGTATCTAGTATTTGTAGAATTATTTTTTAAGCAGATTTTTTTTTTAAATTTATAAAATCAATAATTCATTCAGGCTTTTGCAATTAAATTTATGCAATAAATTTAATAGAAATTTACTTGTAGTTATTGAGACTAATTAATATTTTTTTATTAGTAACTAAAAATGATTGACTACTACTAATTATATGTTATATATTTGTTTATATTGACATTGTTTTAATCATGATATTAATATGCATATATTTAAAGTAGTCTTTATAAAATGTTAAATAAATGTATTTGTTTTTCAGATCTAAGAATAAATCGAATGATGCTGTTGCGAGTCCATTGATTGCGGCCGCTCAAGCATCTGGAGTAAATTCACCTAGCGCAAGTAAGTAAACAAAAAACATCAGAAAATAGTATAAACTATAATTTAATGTAGCTTCTAGCCCGGGTGGAAAAAGTGCTTTGGAAGCCGCGATGGCTGCAACTTTGGCTGCAATATCAATTCCCACGCCTCCACCAAAAGCAGGTAAAATCTATTATAAAAAACAATTTAAATACAATATTAACGCGGTAGTATCGCAGATGAAGATTCAAATTTATCTACGCACAGCGAGCCGAAGGAGTCTCGAAATTCCACCCCCGAGCCGCGCGTATTCAAAGATAAGAAGGAAGCGGTGGAAGCGTTCAAAGAGATCCTCAAGGAGAACAACGTTCCTTCCAACGCTACATGGGATCAGTGCGTAAAAATCATACATAACGATCCTAGGTATGAATCCTTCAAGCGTTTGAACGAACGGAAACAGGTGTTTAATGCTTATAAAACACAGAAGCAGAAGGACGAAAAGGAGGAAAACAGACTGCGGGCGAAAAAGTCAAAAGAAACTCTGGAAGAATTCCTGTTGAAATCCGAGAGAATAACATCAAATACCAAGTATTATAAATGTGATGAGATTTTTACTGGCCTAGATGTATGTTTAGATTTAATTATTTTATTTCAATAATTATTAATTGTATCAATATTTTTTTTTAGGTTTGGAATAGTGTGAGCGATCCGGATAGGAGGGATATTTATGAGGATGTTATGTTTTCATTGGCTAAACGCGAAAAGGAAGATGCGAAAGTCTTAAAAAAGCGGAACATGAAGAAGTTGGCGGAAGTGCTAAATAATATGGCTGAAATCAATTATGATACAACGTGGAGTGAAGCTCAGGCGATGCTTTTAGGAAACACGACATTCAAGAACGACGTTAATCTATTGGGTAATGCTCTTAAATGTTAATACTAATTGCATTGTTACTGATATTCTTTATTTTGCGCTTTACAGCAATGGATAAAGAGGACGCCTTGATCGTTTTCGAGGATCACATTAGGGAACTGGAAAAGGAGGAAGTCGAAGTGAAGGAGCGCGAGAAGAAGCGACTGAAAAGGCAGGCAAGGAAAAATAGGGACCAATTTCTAGTTCTGTTGGATATGCTCCACGAAGAAGGAAAATTGACGTCAATGTCTTTATGGGTAGAGCTTTATCCCATTATTTCAGCTGACATTAGATTTTCTGCTATGCTAGGTCAAAACGGCTCTACGCCATTGGATTTATTTAAATTCTACGTAGAAGATCTCAAAGCGCGCTTTCACGATGAAAAGAAAATTATCAAGGAAATTCTCAAAGACAAAGAATTCGAGGTTAAAGTGAACACCACTTTCGAGGAGTTCGCAACGGTTGTTTGCGAAGATAAAAAGAGCGCTACATTAGATGCGGGTAACGTCAAATTAACTTACAACTCGTTATTAGAGAAGGTAAACAACACCAAACAAACATTATTGACTTACATATAATGCTTTTTGTACATTTTTTTTAAGGCGGAAGTGAAGGAAAAGGAGCGCGTGAAGGAAGAGTCGAAGAGGATGAAGAAATTAGAGGGTAACTTCAAAAATCGTCTAAGAGAAATGAATTTCAATTACGATTTGCCCTGGGACGAAGCCAAGTCCAAATTGGAAAACGAAGAAGAATTTATTGCATTTTCTTCCGATAGCGAGAGAATAAAAGTATACAAGGTAATAAACTAGTTACAACTAATTGATGTCGAACGTTACTTACATATCAGGTTTTATAGAGTTTCCAACACGAAATGGAAGAGTCTTGTAGTCACCACCATTCACGGTCGAAGAAGTCTAAAAAAAGTAAGAAAAATAAAAAATATAAGTCTTCGAGTAATAGTGATTCCGAGGGTGAGGTTAAAAAAGATAAGAAGAGGTATAGGACGCCTAGCCCTGTGGCAATTTCTGAAGACGAAAGTGCTGGTGCGGTTGTTGGCGAAGAATACAAGAAGAAAAAATCCAAGAAGAAGCACAAAAGGAAATCCCCTTCTGTAAGTTTCTTACTTTAGCTATTGTCTAAGATCTATTAACAATTAATGATAATTATTAGATGAGTCCGACCGACGATCGAACGAAAAAAGCGCAAAAGAATAGGGCTGCGGAGACTGAGGTATCAACGAAAAGCGGGGAACTGAGCGAATCCGAGCTGGAGAAGCAGAGAGCGCTGCTTTTAGAACAATTGAAAGAACCTGAAAGTGATTAAATCACCTGCCGAATACATAAAATATTTATTTAAGTTTAAAACTATAAATTTATTGAACGATGGACGAATGGAGACGATAAGGAGAAACAAACAAAACAAATTGAATCAGTTCTTAGCTATTTTGTATTGTAATTACAAAAACAAATACATGTTTCAAATAAAGCAAAAAAACAAGTCGTATGTTTTCAAAATATGAATTACAATTTTTGTATCATAAGTTTAATGTAATTTTATACACGAAATGAAACGAGGAATGGAATAATAAAAAAAAAAACGCTACGCAATATATTAATTCAGAGACAATCCTTTTTATTGATGTTGAATATTGAGTTTTTTTTGACATTGTGTTCAGAGGGGTGACATGTTTGTAAAATTAATGTTTACTTTTGGCAGACTGTGTGTGCAAAATTTTTGGAAATGAACGTGTGCGAGGCATGCCTCAACAACATTTTCAACGACATCCTGAGATTCGGTTCTCCGCAAATGGTAAATATCGATGTTCTCACCCAAATGTAGCAAATTTTGCAAGTAACGTTCAAGGGTAGGAGTCCATGCGGTTGTGTTCGTACTGCGTGGGGAAGGTGAAAAGCTTGCAGGAGTTCGCCCTGAGGTGTTCCAATGCAGACGGTAGCCTTGCACTGAATCAGAACGTCAACTTTGACGTTCAAAAGTTGATAGAATTTTGTCGTCAACAGTTTCGGAACTCCGAGAATGAAAGTCGCGTAAGACGCAAACCAAGAAATCGCCGAAGACCGATTAACACTAACAGAGATATCTGCAGATTAAGGAGGCTCTTCGAAACGACGAACAACCGGACGAAAGTAATCGGGCGTCGCACAGTTGTACGCAACAGTCCTCAGCGAAAGAAACGGCAAAAGCTGGAGCTAAGCGAAACTAAGAAGCTAATATCCACTCGAGGACTTCCTAAACGAGAAAGAGTTAAGAAAATCGATGAAAAGCCAATATCAAAGATGAATGCGAAAAGCAGCACTAATCTGAAGGAAACAGCGGCCGACCTAAATGTAGTTACTAAACAAAGTGGAAAGTTGAAGCAAATCTCGACAGAATCGAAGGCTTTCGAAAATTATAATATTGCAAAACCAAATAGTTGCAGAAGCATGGTTAATGCTGGTGGTAATGTTAACGTGGCGGATAATAGCACAAAATGTTTGGAACGAAATGTTGGCGTTACGTTTAAGGAACCTGGGGGATTTGCTTCCAGTTGTATCGTCGCAAGCAAAGGGCGTCGAGCGATGAAAGAATTCGAGTCCAAGAGCAAGGGTTTCGCTATAAAGATAGCGAAATTGGAAAAGCTGATGGCGTTAATAAAGAACAAGAAGAAAAATAATTTGAGCAAAGTCATTAAAGATTTGGATTCGCAGCTCAGGACGTTGATTGCTCAGCGCAAGAAACGTACCAAATAACAATAATTAAATTGAATAAAAAAAAAACTTGTCTTTGCTATAACGTTTATATATTAAATCATTTTATTAACGTTGACTTAGATTTAATAAATTAATGATATTTTAAATTATTTTTTAAATATTCGAATACGCACAGGTATACCACAAGGTTACCGCATGAGCATCAATAGATTTTGAAAGTACCGTAACCACAACAACAGTTAATGAACGTAAACCTTACGCTTCGCGCAATTTTAAACCAATCTAAATGTAAAATCTCTCATGATATCGTTGCTACAATTGACGACAATGAAACAAACAAGAGTTTTAAATGTATTTCCGGTTGTTCTACATTAGATGGACGAACGGTAAATCGGAAACCCTATTGGCAGCAGTGCAGCCGCTCGAAGCGGACGTCAGAATTCAATTAATGCTGGCCCAATCACAACAAGCCATGTCGCCTGGAATAAACAAAGCTTGAAAGCTTTAAACTGTCTCACAAAATCCAGTTATTTGCATACAGTACGTGAAACAATAAGAGTATCCACAAAGAAAATGAAGACCACCTGTGTTTGGCTCTGTTTCCTCTTGCTATTCATCCAGAAGAAGGCTTTCGCTTGCAAGGGTTGCGTGACCATCGACGAGAAGAGTTTCGCTAAACTGGTACCCAGATTCCAAGCCACTCTAGTCAAGTTCGACATCGCCTATCCGTACGGTGAAAAGCACGATAAGTTCGTCGCCTTTGCCGGCGAGCACAGCGATCACACAGATCTGCTGATCGCAGAGGTAGGCGTCAAGGAATACGGTGATAAGGAGAACGAGGAGTTCGCCAAGCAGCAGGGAATCGATGTGAAGAAGTTGCCGGCAATAAAGTTGTACTTGGGTAAAACTGGAGAGTCTTTCCAATTTCGGGATGAGATCAGCTCGGAAGCGCTGCACAGATTCATCATGGACCATACCGATTTGCACCTGGTGCTGCCCGGTTGCGTAGAGGCCTACGATAAGTTGGCCATGAAATTCGCGAACGGCGAGCAGAAGGAAGCACTGCAGCAGGCCGAGGATTTGCAGCAGGATAAGGAAGATGTCACTGGTAAAATATACGTTAAATACATGAAGAAAATTATGGAGAATAAGGAGTTCGTACATAACGAACGCGCCCGATTGAATAAGATCATCAAGGGTGGGAAGCTCGCGGCGAAGAAGAAGGAAGATCTGACGAAACATTTGAACGTTTTGTATTCTTTCCGGGATACCACCAAAGACGAACTCTGAATCCTATTTAAAAATCAACTGCACTGATTTTTACAGATCTTTATATAATTAGCACCTGTGTTACTATATCATTATTTCTATTGTACAAATTAATTGATTATATATATGCATACGTTATTAAAACACGACTTTTATTTGATTCCTCAGATAATTGCAAAATAGATCAAATTAATTTTGCCATAAAATAAGTTATTTAACAGCTATTTCTGCTTCTGATAGTAATTAGACCTTTGTCGTTCTTCCGATTCGAAATGGGTCTGCATTTCTCGCAACTTCTTCGTGTTCGCACAGTGAAGTTCCCTGACGTCCGGAAGGTCGCCGCCGAAATCGCTCGGCATACATTTCTTTGGCAAATAGTTCTGGTAAAACATATCCATATCTGCAGAGGGTGCATGGAAGTGGAGCTGTTCCAATATCTCCTTTTTCATTAACGGCTTAATGATTGCCATCAGCTTGTCGATAAAGTAAGCGGTGTTCAGCACGTGGATTTCTTTCAGTTTGACAGGCAAACCTTCCTGCAGGTAGTGACAGAACTTCCTGAGCGCTCCTAATTTTATCCGCGTCAGATGCATCAATCCCACCTGAAAGAAAACAAAAATAAAATGAGACAGGTTGTAATAATAGTCAAGTGATTGATTCAAACGCACGCCTTTCATATCGAACAGTATGACGAGTCCGGTGGGCGGATGATCGAAAACGGCCGAGTCCAACGTCATAAAGAGCAGCTTCATCGACTGCTCCATCTGGTAATGACTGAAGTAGGTGTCGTGCAAACGGTGGAACAGAACCGCACAACCATCGTCAGTCCGCTCCGGAAATATACTGTACTCTCTAGCAAAAAAAAACACACGAAACAATGAATATTACCTAATGACGCTTACGTCTCAGCTAATCGATACGGTATTCTTATGACTTACATAACATCCAATTGGTACTGAAGATCAGGCCGTTCTAAGTCCCTGTTGCTAAACAACTCTGGACCATTCTTGCGTGCAGAATAGTACTCTTTTACCGTGGTTACGGTGAATTTCAGGTCGCGATCGCAGGACAATATGAAGAGGACGATTTGCTCGTCCGTCAATTCTGGGACGTTCACGTCGACGAGCATTCGTCGCAATTCCTCGATCTCTTCGCGCGTCGTTCTGCCCTCCGCGATGACATCTTCAGCTTTGAACCCGAAACGAACCGTTTCCATGGTTGCTGTGCAAACAAAACAACGAACACGTTAGATCTCATCAAAGTCCACAGAAATACAGACTTTTGCAAATAATTACGTACATTTAAGGATACGTTTTACTTCGTCGCATAATAATTATTAATAATAAACATAGAGTTATTATTGTGAAATCGTTTTCATAAACGTTTTAAATTGTTGTTGTTAGCCAATGCCACGTGTATTATTATTATTAATAACAAATTAGTTTGTTCTTTTATAATTGAATTATGTAAGAATATAAGTTGTACGATTCCGTTAATTATATTTCAAATAGAATTGATGTTCCACATCTGCAAGATTGTGGGAGTGTTCACGAAATTCAACACGTCAACTCTGTATGGATCGTGTAGACTGGATGCTGCGAATCTAAGTATAGGGTGTTCAATTATACCGGGTGTCTCATAAAAAATAATCATCCAATGATATTTTTTTTTGTTATAACTTATAAACATTTTAACGTCACTTATGTCAAAATAATCGATATGAAGGTTCGTTTTTTTATTCAATTACCAAAATTGAACTTGACTTGTTGCTATTGTCTGGGCAATAAATTCAATTACAGTTATATGAACATTGCTCTATTGATTCCTATTGGAAGAATGACTACAAAAAAAAAACTATGATTAACGTATAATGAATACTGAATGCATAGTTAATTTGTAGTAATCTTTCGGCATGCCAAATAAGTTACTTGTATGCAGCAAATGGCCTATGCATGAAGTATTGATGATTGTAGTGGAAATGCAATTGCTTGATTGTGTTTGCTATGAATTGCAGAACGGAATGAATAAATTCAAAGCAAATATTCAAATTAGCGCAGATTGTAACGTGCAAAATAGCGTCTTAATACGTTATTAAGCGAAGACGCCGAAACGTTTCCCCATAGCGATGCGTAAAATTGCATTTGCATCAGAAACAAAATGGCTAAAATACAACAACAAATAGATGAAGGCGAGCAGGAAACGCGAGCAAATGGAAAACACGCAACCAAAAATCAACGGAACTTGTCATCTCGTCGAAATTATTACGGACAGGTAATTGAGTTCGCTTTTATTGCGACTGTTTAGCACCACAAATGCACGAGTCTCGATCGATTATTTCGCATTTTTCTCTCTATCCTTCAAAGCGGAACATTGATTGATGATGTTTCGTTAGTTGCTTGTCCTATTCGTTATTTTTTTTTTCGGATGGAAACACGCTCTAAAAATGGACCAAAAACATAGATGCTATACATGCGTTTAGTTCTTGTTTCCAAACTAGAAACGAATGTCAGTTACGTAAGCTTTAGTTATAATATATCCTTCCTGTATTGACTTAGGTTACACTTTCAATGTCAATCTTAAACTTCAAACAGAAACTATTTATTTGAATAATTGTCTTTGGAAAGATATACAATTTCAATTACTCGCATGGCGTCTGATAGAATATTTTACTGTTATTCCTTACTCTGAAATGAGGTGATGTGCTTTTACAATAGTTAGAAAGTACATTGATCGGGATTGTCCCACCTTTCCTATTTGTTTTGTACCCACTTGTGTCTCACAGACGCCACGCGAGTAACAATACCTCGCGACTTGTTTTTTTTGTCCACAAAAAGTATTTTATGTGGTTTTAAAATACTCGATTAGTCCGTTTTAAAACAGTCCAGGATTTTGGTAAAATATATAAATGTACAGAATTATATACATTTTTTTGTTACATAATGTGTAAACTGGATTAAAATCTTATATATGTTACATATCTTAGATTATTAATAAAAATGTAATAAGATTACCCCACATGGTTATATTACTTGAGAAAACGAGGATAATTATTCATTTCTTAACTTTCCTTTAGATGATTATATCAAGATATTTACATTTTTATACATGTCAGTTGCATTGTTGTACAAACGGTAAGTTGTGTTTGAAATACTCGGGTTTCGATAGTAGCGTGGATATTTGTCTAAATTAGTACCAAATATGGTAATGTTACGAACAATCTAATTAACCTTCAACCACGAAAACAAGCCAATAAAATTGAACAAAATAAACAACTCAATCGCAATAAAAATTCATTATAAATAAAAAAAATAAATATAAAAAAGTTGCAAGTAATGCATTTGCTATAACTATAACTATTGTTATTATAGTTATTATTGAAATGGAAATGATTCAGCGTGTACGTATCTAGTGCATTTTAGCATATTGCGGATAGTTTCAGAAGGAAACGAAAGGAAACTTTGTCGAAACTTTCTCGGATACGTACGTAGTTTTAGGAATTAATAAATAAAACGATGCTAAGGTCAGACACGGATCAATCGAACTTCATTAAAAGCAACAGGAAATAAATGACCTTTCATATTCTCAAAGCCATGACCGAAGAATCTTTCAAAACACATACATTCCAAAAAAATTGAAACACAAATTTAATTTTTTTGATATCTTAAGAAAGTTAAGTAACTTATCTTTATTTATATAAATGTTAAACTGAAGCTTCGGTTTTAGCATTTTATCTAATGACTATTAATTAAATTATAAATTTCTTGAGATTATATAACCATAGAAACGAATTTTCTTCAATCCAAACATGCTTTTATTGAACCGCTAAATTGTATTTTTTTTTTGAATACAAATTATCTGCAGAAATAACCGATTTTGAATGTCAAATATAAGTATTTTGATGTCAAGTTCAACAGCTCAGTTTTTAATACAATAACATTTTAAACTTTATGCTTACTCGACTGTTGCGCGACATTAAAACAATAGTTACGACAGTGTGCATTACTTGCACCAATTTTTATCTTGTCATTGCCATGGGAATCAGAGTAAATAAGCAGGCCCGTATCAATGGCACCTGCATTTAGTCGAAGGGCGAGCAACTAATAATTTCAATTTATATATAAAAAAACACATACAAAAGGAAAGAACAATAACAATGTTCAATTATTATTATTGTTTATCTGCTCCAGTCGATTTACAAAAGTGCGATAAAAAATATTAATTTTTAAAACGAAAATAAAAACGTTTTTTGAAGACAAAATTTAGTTAATTCAAAATTCCTATATTAAAAGTTATTAAAGTGATTTTTTTCTTTTTAAATATGTTGTTAGTATTAAATAAACAAAATAAGATTGTTACCTTGGTGATGTTAACTGTTATTTGAAGAGCGCGCGGTGTTTTTTCTTTCTCGCAGGATGAAATTGGAGGTGGTGTTGTCGTCCTTTTCCGATCAATTTGGATTTTGAATGAACCACGGCTCGGTATATAGGCATACACTGAAGCGGATCGCTCGACGCGCTCCTTTTTCTACCGTACAAGATATGTTCGCATGTGTTTGAATACATCTATTATTAACGATTTTTGCGCTGCCGTTACGCTTTTGTTTTAATGTTGTCCAGCGAAGGTAGACCATCAAATGTACATGTCCACATTTATTGCCTACCTTGACCAACCAAACAAATTTAAATATCAATATACCCATCCAGTAACTAAGCTAGCAGCAGTAATGAACTTTAGCAGAGTTATAATAACAAAAAAGTTGCTGGCGAAATTGTGCAAGCTGAGTGAATTGGGAAGGTGTGGAAAGAAGAAGAAGAAATATCAAAAAGTATGACTTTGCTAACGTCTTTTAGCGTACTTCGTATTATTATTTCAAAGTAATTTATTATATTTTTATTATTATTTACAAAAATAAACACAAATGTATGAAATATTTTTAACTGTATGCAAATTATAAATAGAGATTTCTTTATTAACAAAGAAAACTTGTAATTTTCTATAATTATTTGAATCATAGTACAAATATCTGAAAGCGTTTATGAAAATATTTATATATTTTTTATAAAAATTGCTATGATAATTGCAAATCCATGTTTACTTGATTAATTATTAAGTGCCAATAGGATACAGAAAACAAATGTTAACAACTGAAACTCTGGATTTTGTATTAACGTTTTGTATTAACGTTCTTAATAATAGTGTAAATAACAAAATTTAACGTTTTATGAATTATTATTATTATTATTGGTAGTATATTTGACACAGTTATAGCAAGCATTAATCATTTATTTACTTTGTAAACAGTTATTTGCACTTTCTCCAAGAGAGGATCAATATGTAATTTAAGAAGACATCTTTTAGAAAGAGTTTTAAATAATTAAACTTAAAATTTACACATTGCATCAAAAAGCCTATAAAAATTAAAGAATAGTTTATGATGATATAAAACATTAGTAATTTGACATAGATTATTGAGTCAACATTGGATTATCAAATGATAATCCAATGACACCTGTCAATAACAGGTGTCAATATGTCAGGTAACAGATGTCATTTAATAATGATGACAGGTGTCAATAGATTTAAATGATTTTATGAAATAAAAAACGTAATTGAATCGTAAAAATCCAAATTATTTCTATGACTTATTTATGCACATCACTATTAAGAAATCTTTAATTGTTTTATAATTTCAGGGAAAAAAAAATTGAAGCGAATCAAATACTACACGTGCATTTTTTTTTTGTATAAAACAATTAAAAAATTAGTTAGTAAAATTAGTTTTTCACTCTCAGATTTTCGTAATTTTTTTTTATTGAATTCTAGTTAAGGTCAATGTGCAACAGACGCTCGCATTGCATTCAATTAAATCATGTTTCGATTTCGCTTGCTTCGCTTGCATAACTAGGAAACCCAAAGAAAGAGTGTTGCGCAAACGACTTCCTGATGCTTAAGAGGTTCGCAGCAAGTGCCATTCTACAGAGGCGGCGGCGGTGGCTGCTGCTGCAGCAAGAGAAATGCATCTGCTGAGAAAGACTTTCACAATTCGCGTACAATATTCAAGATTATTTACAATTGCGAAAATCACCACCGATGGGAACCTATCACTTTGTTTCCAGGAACTCGCATCGGTTTACTTACTTTAATGCACATGCGAAAAAGAACCGTATTAAAGAAAAAATGTAATTACAGAAGCATTATTTTAATATTTAGTGATTTTCTCAAAAACTATAATAGATAGAATGGATCCAAAAGATGCATATGTAAGTTGAATGTTTGGAGAATGTAACGTGTACCTACATATTAGTGTGGTTGAATTGGTTTGGTTGTAATTAGCAAAGATTGACTAATGAAAAATTAGCACACGAAAAAGCAGTATCTTCACATTTCAATGATTTTCTTAGAAACTATAACAGATAAAATGGATCCAAAACATGCATATGAAAGTTGAATGTTTGGGGAATGTAACATGCATACACATATTAGTGTGGTTGAATCAGTTTGACTGTAATTAACAAAGTTTGACTAATGAAAAATTAGCACACGAAAAAGCAGTGTCTTCACATTTTAGTGATTTTCTTAGAAACTATAATAAGTAAAATAGATGCATACAAAACTTGGATACTGTGGTTTCATCAATTTGTCTATAATTATCCATTTGTTCAGAATGTTAAAAAATGAAGTAAAGAAAAATACTTAATAAATAAGTTAAGACTGCATGAGTTCTAATTGTTTATTATGGAAAACCTACATTAAATTGTATCTAATAGATTTTTGCACGCAAAAATACAAAAAAAAATATAATAAGTTAATGACTTTGTTTGATACTTTAATGTCATGGCGTTCCTTGAATTTTATAATGTTTTTATTCGGTGAAAACAATTGAATCGACGAGTGCATAATAACATTTTGTATATTAAATTCAGTAAATTATTTACATCTGTGTAGAGACAGAGAATTTTAAATATTTGCATAATATTTAAAAAATAAAGGAAGAAATTTAGAATTTAGCAAATTAGCAATTTTGAGATTCTTTTCATATGTTATATTAGTTTTTGTTTTGAGTGCTTATTTGACATATAAATTGTAACGTGGTAAAATCGACAACGCTGCAAGTGCGCTCCACGTTGCAACTATGTTTCCAAAATTCGAGGAGACCGCAGCGAACCGCGAAAGAAGACGGTTGAGGTCTCCAGTTTAAGAAGATATTCTGATATATTTGTAATCTCCAAGAGGACGGTGTTGGTGCTCTAAAGGAGCTAAGGCCCACCGTCGGAGAAGAAGTTGCTGATCTGGAAGCAGTTGTTAGAGTTCTTCCTCTCTATAAAAGGAAGTGGCGCCCTGAACCTTCCCACGTCACGGACTCACGCCCTAGCGGGTTGAAGATTGGTATATCTTGTGTTTTTTATGTACACGAGTGTTATCGTGTTACAAAATTTCAATGAAGAAACAAGCTTATTATTAATTTAAGTTTTTAGTTGTTTAAGAATGAAACTTTTCCTTTTCATTATTTTGATACTAATATACATGATTATATAAGGAAATATTTATTTATTAGAAACATTACAAATTCATAGACTCTCAATTTACATAATCATAGGTTTTTTTTTGAATGAAAAACATTATAATAATTAAAATAAAAACAAATAAATGACAGGATATCCAGGATGTATCTCTTTATTTATCCACAAATTGGATTATAATGTTCTATTAATAATGATTAAGTCTCAAATTTCTCCTATGTTTTTGTTTTAACATAAATTGTATTTACTTTCTTTACATTTCGCTTATAATGTTCTATTAAAAACGTTTAAATTTTGAATGGGTCGCTTGAATTGACAGCTGTCACCTTGTGTCAAAGCCAAGGAACTGGAAAAATACACTAAAAAAATTGGTACAACTTCAAACAAATATGTTTTTGTAACATTTTTCTGCTATGAATTAGTTAGTTTCCATGTTGTAAGTTTTCTTTCAAACCTCAATTATGGTAAACTAAAAAACAAAGATTTTTATATGCATATTTAATTTATCTGGCAATTTGAATGTTTACGATGTCAAAAGGTTAAAGAATGGAAAATATATTTTTTTACAAACAACTTTTATATGCAATTTTTGTTATTTTCCAAAAGCCAATGAATTCAGATTTTAGCATTAAGGATTTCTCACATTTACAACCCACACATTCTCAGCCGAAGGATTACTAAATGTTATAATAATCAATTAATCAACATATTTCTTTATTTGTATTTATATTATATATTTTGCACAGAAATTTTAAGAAATATTGTAATTTAATTATTTAAACATCTTTATTGGCCATAGGTTGTACGAAAAAACTATCAACCTTTCGACCCATTACTATAATAACTATTTGTTTTTAGTAATAATTTATGAGCATTTTCTAGGATTTAATCCAAGTTGACAGTTTTGTATTGGTCATCCCTCCAACTGACATACGCTTCAAATAGTACTTAATTATTGCTTTCAAATGTAAAGTATTGAATAAATAAAAACTTTTATATTTTGCATAGAATAAAGTATGGTTTTTAACTCAAAGATGTCGTCTCTATTGGTTTAATTCGCGTTAAAAGTTGAAAAAATTAGAAATTAACGCTCGAATCACATTTTATTGATTTTCTCTGAAACTATAATAGATAGACTAGATCCAGAAAATTCATATGAAGTTGGGTGTTTGAGGGAATGTAGCAAGTATTCACACATTACTTTGGTTTAATCTATTTGTCTGCAATTCGCGTTCAAATTTGAGAAAACAAAAATCTACGTGTGAAAAAGCAGTGTTTTCACATTTTATTGATTTTCTCGGGAACTATAATAGATAGAATAGATCCAGAAGATGCATATGAAAGTTGGGTGTTTGGGGGAATGTAGAAAGTATTCACACATTATTTTGGTTTCATCTATTTGTCTGCAATTCTCGTTCAAATTTTAGAAAACAAAAATCTACGTTTGAAAAAGCAGTGTTTTCACATTTTATTGATTTTCTCGGAAACTATAATAGATAGAATGAATCCTGAAGATTCACACGAAAGCCGAATATTTAAGAAATGTAGCAAGTATTCATACTTTATTATGGATTCATTCATTTGGCTGTAATTCTTGTTCAAAATGAAGTTAATTAAGATTGGTTGAGTTTATAGAATAAACATTTTCAACAAGGAAGAAAAAAACTTACTGTTGTTCATGAAGTATGTCGTCTCTATTGATTCAATTAAAAATAAAAAAGTTGATTTCATGAACGCAATGCAGGAATAAAAGCAGAAGAGAAATTACGTCGAGAAATCGCAATTATGTTTAATATACGAACCATCAAATCGTGTGCACTGTTCTTAGTTTTTTTTTCTTCTCTTTAATGTAGAATTTCGTTAACAATATGGAATGGTTAACGTCTGGAAAACAACTGCTGCTCTCGGTGAAACCGTCCACCATCTAAATGTGATGTACAAACAAAAAGAAACATGTGCCAATAGCAAAACTGAACAAGAAGAAGCGAGAAGATGAACAAACAAACATTTCGTTTGTAATAAATTATGATGTTTTCGTCGCTCTTAATGTTGCTTCGACTTTTAATGAATTTCCCAAATACAATTTGAATAATTTCCTGTTGGACAACTTTTCACCGTTGCGATTATTACTGGATAAATTGAAATTTCCGCAATTTTTTTTATCCAAAACAAAAATATAATAATTAAGGAAAGCGTAGCGTGAACTGTGTCCATGGCTCTTGAAGCAGGTAGTAAGTAGTAGTACATACAGCTTACGTATTTGCCTCCTACCTCCTACTTTCGCTTTCCAAATGTAGCTGGGATCTCTTCTGTGTCGAGATTATTTGATTCGCGGCGAACGTACCGAGAGTACCCAAAAGCCATCGTCGCGAGTGGTCGCATTGTCTCTCTGATCTTCACGATTTCGTAGAACTTTCTAAATCATCGAACGCTTAAATACAACTGAAGACATGTGCTCGACGAGTCACCCGTTCTTGGATGGCCTGAAGAATTATCCTGCAGGCAAAAAGAAGGATTTGCAAAAGATTCGATCATGGTATGTCCTCAACGCTTTCAAATTTATCTAAAGTTTATTAAAGTCTACATTTGTTCTCTCAAACAAATGTAAATTGAGCGTACTTCAATTTCATTTTAATATTAGTATCAGTGAATTTAAAGTTAATGTCAAGAGAAAATTGAGAATGTAGTACAACTTTAAGTTTATAAGATAAAACTTAAGTTTATGTATGTTTTATAAAAAAAAATGTTTTAGTGCGAAAGACCTTTGCCACTTTTCGCTAAAATTAGAAATTTCACACTTCATTTGCATTTCGATGAATATATCACAGGTTAACTACAAACTTCTGTGAATCGTTTACTGTTACCAACATTTTCTAATAAAATCACTAAGGATTTGTCATTAACAATTATACAATTCAATCTAGAATAAGTGCAAGTACACTTTCTTATAGTATACTTTACATCATATGAAGACAAACATACAATGTTTAGCTTGAAAATAAAGAGTTTTTTTCTAATATTGATGGCATCAAGTAACTTTGATAATCATGAAAACGATACACAACTAATAAATATACTGAAAACGTCATTAAAAAAATATACTTAATTTTTCAAAATTGACATTTATAACACTAACTAACTTTGATGTTCATGAAACTAAAATGAAGAAACAACATTTTTTTAAGTTATTTGAAATATGAAAGCAAAGTAAAGTCGATATTGATAAAACCAAGTTGCTTTGATGTTCATGAAAACGATACACAAATAATTAAAATGACATCTGTCACAAAATTACATAAAATAATTGAAAAAAAAAACAAATTACTGAAAATACTCAAAGCATCATTAAATATTCTTAATTTTTCAAAATTGAGATTTATAACAGCAACTAACTTTGATGTTCATGAAATTAAAATGAAGAAAATAACATTTTTTTAAGTTATTTGAAAGCGAAATATTTAATTTTTATAAAGTCAATATTGATGAAACCAAGTTACTTTGATATTCATGAAAACGATACATAAATAATTAAAATGACATCTGTCACAAAATTACATAAAATAATTGAAAAAAAAACAAATTACTGAAAATACTCAAACCGTCATTAAAAAAATTATGCTTAATTTTTCAAAATTAATGATTTTCATGAAATTAAAATGAAGAAATAACATTTTTTGAAGTTATTTTAAATATGTAAGCAAAGTAAAGTCGATATTGATGACACCAAGTTGCTTTGATATTCATGAAAAGGATACATAAATAATTAAAATGACATTTGTCAAAAAAATATACATAAAATAATTGAAAAAGAAAACAAATTAATTTAAATAACACAGTAAAATTCGCTTTCCAATTATAAAATAATACCTAAAACGTATAAAAATATCATTAAATGTAAACATCAATAATGATTTTCAATAGTTGTGCTCCAATAATTTTCTTTAAAAAATAATTTGTAAAAATAACTTTACCGGTATTTTTTTGGATTTACCGTAAATTAAGCGTTTCCATGGAGAAAGCAGAATTATTTATTATAGAGTGAATTACAATACTATCCGTGTCTATATGATTTCTGTTCCTTTTTATTATTTATGAATAAACAGGGAAATTTGCAATTAGAAATTTCTCCAAAGTGAAACAGTTATATATATATTGATTTATTTTATTATTAGCATTTACCAATTACGATAAAGTTATTTACCATTTCTGTATTCTTTTTAATAATTTTAATTAATTAAACTAATCTATAGAAATGATTATTCTTGTTTACACAATTAATTAAAGAAAACAAAAACAGAAAGCACTTTCTTGATACCATAGAATTTTCTTTATTTATAATAACTATTCAGAATTATTGTTGAGAAAGTATAAAATACTAATTGCAATTAAAATAAGTCTTCGTAATAAGAAGAAAGAATTAATTATAATTGGATGCATGTGTTTTACATTGGAAATTTTCACTTAACTATCTTTTAAAATCGTGTTATTAATTGTAATAATTAAATTTATATAATGCTTTATTAATTAAAGTAAATATACAATGTTGCCAAGGAAACATTTGAAATATAGCAATAATAACAAAAATATTGATTTTAATGCTATTTTAATTGCAATTAAAATAAGTGTTCGCAGCAAAAGAAAGAATTAATTTACAATTTTAATTGTTGTTTTACATGGAAAACTTTATACTTAATTATCTTTCAAAGTCGTAATATTAATTACATAATTAAATCTACCTAACCCAACAATAAATATATAATGTTGCTATGGAAACGTTCGAAATATAACAACGAAATTATTGATCAGTAATTACACTTGCACTCATGTTGTGACCGTTTGATTAGTTCAAACGAAACACAATTTCATTCGTAATTGATTCGATAATAAATTGTTGCAAGAAAAATCTGAGTAATTCGAGCCACTTAACTTTCTCGACGTATACGACATCCATTAATAATAACCTATTACCAAGATGCTGTTGTCCTCTTCTTTTGACGGTGGCTGTGATTTCTGCTCTCTTCATTAATTGACGTGCGAGGAAATCATGAAACGACAGAAAATCATCATCAATTCTTTGTACGGAAATTATCGGTCGCCAATTAATTAGCACGTGTTTCCGCAATTACCTGCAGTTTCCACAAGCAATTAACAAACAAACGGGTGACAAAAAAAAACAATTATTATTGTCATCAAGGATATGGAAAGTTTGAAATATTTATATATTTTTCAAATGATTTCAAGGGAAGAAAAATGCATGACCTACTTTTTAACATCAGTTTCACAAGACCAATCGATTTTCTTGATACAGGTGTAACGAAATCTTAATTATTTTTGTTTCACTAATTCGCCGCGGCTTTGTGGCAAATGTGGCTCAAGTTCACGTTCAAATCTCAGTCTAGGATTACGCAATTTTATTGAATTAAGTAGGGAATTTTGAATTCCAGCATAAAATTATGTTTACGATGTACGTCATCAAAGTTCTTCTTCTTTTTTCCTTGAGTTTAATTGAGACTATCGACTTTATGGATTTCTATTATAAAATCAATTAATAAAATTAACTGTTGAATATTTATATATGTGATAACATTATAATTAGCTAGGTAATTGATGATTATGGCAATAGTTTTGTTTTGTTAATCAAAGTCTCAAAGTTTTATTTGACAGTTTGTCAATGTTGACAAGAAGTAAAGTATCTAAACATATTTTACTTGACATCTGTCAACATTATGTCTAGGCAAGCTATATTAGTACAAGTCAAGTTACAAGTTATATCTTTGTTCAATAAATATGTGTATTTGACAAACGTGTTTTCTGTTACAGGATCATCACTCAAGCACATTTACCCACCATCTCCGATGAATACATCTACCTGTTCTTGCACGCATGCTACTACAATCAGGATCGAACGAAACAGGCCATCGAGACGTACTTCACATTGCGCACAAACACCGCATCTATATTCGGCAATCGCGATGTCGATTCAAACAAAATCAAAACTTGCACAGAAATTGCGTAAGCAAAAAAATCACACTCAAATAATAGATATAAATATTTATTGAAATGAACACACGAGTCTAATACCTATCGAAAATGTTCCTAATTGCGTTTCTTCTTGCAAGCGATCGGCCTTGCACAACCGCAAACCGCATTTCTCGTATCCGCGGGTTTCTTCTCCAGAGGCCTCAGGTATCCAGACCCCTTCTTCTTCTTGTGCTTGGTGCCGCACTTATCGCCGAATGCAGGTACCCGCTTGCATTGATACTTCGTTTCGAAGGCCTTCTCATAGTCGTTGGGGAATGTCCTGCCTAAAGGCTTCTTTTGCGTCTTTAAATTCTCCAAGTAATTTCTTCTCACAGGTTCTTTGGTGATGCGACCACGTAGAATCTGCGTATCTTTCTTACACGGTCGACCTATGTACCGTTCCGGCTTCAGCGGTTTAGCAATTTGCACCGGCGCCGGCTCCAAGTAGTGTATTTTATTCTCGACGTTTGGCCTGCAGACGGATTGCTTACACGATACAACCTTGCCCGTCTGAACCTCAGCCTTCTTCTCTTGTACCACTTTTCCTGTCGTATAGTATTCCGTCGGTGAATGCTTCGGATTAACCGGCGGAGCGAAGACGTTCATGACCGTTTCGCAGAAGCACTTGCATTCATCCAGAAAACCCTTATTGCATTTATCAGATGGTTGTGGCAGTTTTCCATCCAATCTAGGGAACGGAAGGTTACTTGGAGATCCGCACAGACTTTCCTCCCCGGAATCTTGACACTGATTCGAGCGCTGACAACCTTTGGCTTCTGATAAAAATAAAGCAGAATGAATCAATGCCAATACTTTAATCAAATATCATCATACTTCTGATAGGTTCTTCTGTGGGAATCTCGACGGGTCTGGGCGGTCCGCATTCCCGAATTGACTTAAAAGGTCTAGCCGAACTGACCTTGACCGTCGATTTGCAAGTAGGTTTATTGTCTTCCACCGCGCCAGTTTTCATAAGTGTCGGAGGAGGCTCTAAGAAAATAAATAAAATATAAATGAAATTCGATATTGGGACATAAACGTGAAAATAATTACTTTCTTGACAAAACGGTTTCTTGGGATCACAAGGAACTATAAAATAAAGAAATCATAAATTACTTTTCGAAATATAACAAATTATAATATTAACAACGAACCTTTTTTAGTTGAAATATTGCACCTGCTCTTAAGACATGGTCCTCCGCAGGGTGCTAAAAGAAATGATAGCGTAATTAATTACACAATTTCTTTCCAAGAAACAACTTACATTTGTCAAGTTCCGGTTGTTTCTTCTTCTTCTCCTGGCAAGTTCCCTCTGAATATTTAATATTATCATATCAGAATTCAATGAATTTTCTCTAAATGTATTTCATTACCTTCCAACTGCTTGATGTATGCACAGGGCTTAGGTCTGTTTATCTTTCGAGGCTTGCAGCAGTTCCTCGGAGCCATTTTCGGCGGCGTCTTTGTGATTACCGCACATTTCGTAGGCTTCGCTTTAGCTACAGGATCCTCGTACACGGCGTACCTCCTGCATCTGGGGCATTCCTCCATTCCGCACTTTCCCTTCTGCGGATCCCAGCACAGCTCGTAGCAACCGCACCTGGAGTTCTCTGTGGACTTCTTCGTTGACATTCTCGACTCTAACCACGTGTCAACTCCGGTAGATGTCTCGCAACATTCCGATTTCTTTTTCTTCTTCTTTGGTTTATCGTACTTCTCGCAACGATTACATGGATCGGGTTCCTTCTTCTCTTCGGGTGGATCTTCCTTCGGAAGTTCGCAGCATTTCTTGCACAACATAATAGAGGAAGACATGTTCTCTTCGAAGCTTTTCTGTGCTGGTGCCGACACCGGCCTTTCAACAAAACTCAAATCCAGTTTAGGTTCAGTGTTAAATCCGAAGAATTCTTTGAGACTTTGCATTATTCTGTAGTAGAAGGGAGTGGATGTTTTCTCGGGGAATTGAATTGAAACGCGTTCCATCTGAGGAAGGAATTGTTCGACGGAATCGCTCTTTCTGGAATACCTCCGTACATTATCTGTAATTGATTTAGATCGAGGTACGATTTGCCTTGGTAAGACAGAGTTTTTCAATACTGAGTACACTTCCAAAGAGTGAGGAATTAAAAGTGCTTCAACTTGAAACCTTCTGTTCAATTTCGAGGCCTCTAGATTGCAGGCTTTGAATAAAAGTTGCGACGGTTGATTCGATGACGGAGGACAAATGTATCCGGAGGATTCACCTCCAGAAGAGCAACCACCGCTTTTGGGCGGTCCTTTCTTGGATTCATTATCAGAATCTTTGCATTTCATTTCATTGGAGGAACACTTTGAAGATTCCTTGCATTTGTCTGCACTCTTTTCATCCTTTCCTTTATTGCACTTATCTTTGGTATCGCAAGGATCCTTACAAACATCCTTTTTATCCTCACAACAATTTACTTTTTCTTCACACATCTCCTTTTTATTTTCACATGCATCCAGTTTATTCTCACATTGGTCTTCACACGTATCTGTTTTATCTTTACATGTATCCTTTTTATCTTCACAACAATCTTTGCTTTCTTCGCAATCATCCTTGCATACAGTTTCTGCATTTTCGCAACTGTCCGCTTTAGTTGGACAACAATCTGCTTTTTCTTCCATATTATATCTTGACTTGCACCTTGCAGAACACGATTCAGTTTTATCGTCAATAAGACAGTCCACGTCTACAACAGTATCCTTGCAAGAATCGACTTTGTTCTGAACAGAATTAATTTGATCGCAGAACTTTTCCAAATCAGTTTTAGGGTCAACTTCTTTTTTTGGTACAGTCGTTGCAGCCGCCGCCGTTTTGGCTGCAACCGCCGTCGTTTTGACTGCAGCCGCCGTCGGTTTAGCTGCAGCTGCTGTAGTTTTGGCTGCAACCTCCTTAACAGCTGCCGGTTTCGATTTAGGCACTTCTTTTGGAGTTTCCTTTGGTGTCGGTAATGATTTCAACAAGCTCCCCCAAGAGTTGCTCTTCGCCGGGGCCTCTTTCGGTTTAAGATTAACCCCTTCCTTAGTGTAAACTACATTCTCTGCAGGCTTCACACTCAACTTACTCGGCTCCAATTTAACCGGTTTAACTTCTTTAACATTTGTGAGTGCAGCCGACGATTTTGCCTTTACCGTCGGTTTATCGTCTTTACCTTTGGTCACTGTTGATGGCTTAGGTGCTAAAGATTTCGCAAGATTCTCCTTGGTCAGTCCCAACTCCGACCATTTCTGATCCAACACCGACTTGCAGACTTTTGGGCATACATTCTTTTTCACCTTCGTAAGATATTCCTTGATTAGCGGAACATTCACCTCGATACATCCGCTTTCGGTGTCAGCCGGGGTCGCGCTCTTTACGGAAGTATCAAATTGGAACTGCCTTATATCGCAATCACTGCTAATAATCTTTTCCGTCTTGGGTGCACCAACTTTATCGGCTTTCTTTGGGGATCCACCATGTGTAGCTCCCTTTTTCATCTCGACATTTGGACGCTTATCCAATTTTTTTGGACTGCACGCAGAATTGATATCATCTTTCCAAACTTTCGTCTCCTTGATAGGTAGCAAAAACTTCATCTTCGACAGCAAATCGGATTCTTTTGATTTCGAAGGTAAAACAGTTTTGGAACTTTTCGACTTCAGAGTTGGAGTTGGTGCAGGTTTAATTGCACTCTTAGATTTTTTCGGCAGCAAACTGGTTTTAGAACTTTTCAGTTTCGTAGTTTCAACTTTCTTCTTGGGAACCTTAATCTTACATTTGTCGGATCGTACATTTTTACCTTTATTGCGGTCTGCACTCGCATCTCTGGAGAAAAGTCTGGCAAACGCTTTTTGTTTCGAAGATTTCCGTACTGGAGTTGAAGCCTTGTTCGTAGCTTTCTTCGAGTCGCAAGCGTCAGGATCCAAGATGAAACCTTCGCACGTCGGCTCGGGGGCGATCTGAGGTGGCGGCATAGGTTTATCGCATTTTATCGGTTTCGGTTTTTCCTTCTTCTTGCATTCATCTACTTTCGGGCATTCCGGATCGTCCCAACAAATGGTACCCTGCGCTTTGATGGCTTTTCCGGATCGATGGATTTTAATCAGATCCTCCGGTTTGTACTTGATGATACAACAGCAGTGCAGACCCATCTTCGCGCAACTCATTTTACATTCTGCAGAGGTCTGCGAGGAGCATTCAGGTGTGGGCTTGCAATCCTTCTTATTCTTATTGAAGTCGTAGGGAGCGCAGATATACGACATATTACCGTTTTTGTCTTGAACAACATCGCATTTCATCGGCACCGGACATTTCTTATTAATATTATTATTGGCTTTCGGTTTTTCCTGCTTATTCTTAGCGAAAAGCGCGTAACTCCTGTTAGGATTTATTGGACTCTGGTGTCTCTGCAGAACATCGAATGACCGTGACACATCTGAACCGTTAAGCAGAGAGATGTTCCGTGGCTTTGAGTGGGAGACTGGGCGGCTCAGACCAACGAGGCATGATATAGAAGAGGGAAGATGGAAGTCGGACAGCTAAAGAAACATAAATGTTATCAAATTCACTGGAATTCAAGCGCAGAAGCGGCGGAAGCTTCGCTGATGAAAACTTACTTGTGAATTCACTGGGAATTTTGTTAGATACTTGAAACTCATGTTAACATCTCTGTTGCTCGTGTGACACTTCACAAAATTTGACACCCACTAATGTGGTTTTTGTTTTCCCGCTTTTTCATAGGCACATAATCCGGTTACCAAAGGATACGCCCGAAGGTTACAAGGTTTTGATGTACAGCGTTAAAGACACCGACTACACGAAACTGGTCTTCGCTGATGCTGTTAAAGGCTTCTGCATGTTCAACGATTGCATCCTTTCTGAGGATGGACTCGCGGAAGGGTGATGATGATGAATTATTCTCCATTGATTCTTTATTCATTTGATCGTGTATCTTGCAGATACGTTGTTCTGTTTGATATGAAAGGCTTAGCTCTGGGACATATAGCAAGGGTCAGCTTACCAGCCCTTAAAGCATTCATGGTCTACATTCAGGTAACATCTAAATAACACAATTTAATACTAAAATTGCACTGAAATCGTTAATTTCAGGAAGCTCACCCAGCCAGACTGAAAGCGGTCCATGTCTTGAACACAGCCAACTACATCAACCACATAATGAGGATCGTCATACCGTTAATTAGATCAGAGCTCATTAGTATCGTTAAATTCCACAAAGGTAATAAATAATCTACGCTATTAAGAGACAATTCCAATCTGTGATTATTAGGGAATGTGCCAGAAGGATTTCCAGTGGAAATAATGCCAAAGGATTACGGCGGTGAAGCTCCCAGCACCACAGAACTGGACGGCCACACTCTATCCTTGATGACTAAATACAAGCAGTGGTTGCTCGATTCGGAGACATTTCGCGTGGACGAATCGCGCAGGGTTAAGAAGGCTTCCTGGTGGAGCTTGCTGAGCGGATCAAATCAGACGGCGCAAGCTTTGGAGGAGCAGAATAAGACTCTCTTCCAGAATTTGCAAATAGATTAATCAAAGACTTTTTACATATATACATATATAAAAAAGGTGACTGGAACTATGTATTGTAATATTTGTAAGATATATACTTTTTCTAAAATAAATCTAATCTCATGAATTACAGCATCTTCATTTTGAATTACTACTGTGGTGGCGCTGTCATCAAATCTTAGCTACTTAAGTTACTAAAACATGCCACTATATAGAGGTTTCGCTTTTGACAGCGAATATCAAACTACTCAGTTTCCAAAAAGTTAAAAACTAGTTTTAAAAGAAAATCTATTTTGTAAAGTTTATTCTCTTTTATTTAATTATATAATTCACTGAAAAAAAACCTTTTAATGCGAGAAATGTATAAACTTCCTTAATTGAGCCATCTGGATTATTTCGAAGTAATCTCTTGAGTGTTATTTCCTTCTTCTAGCACAACTTCTGGCCATCATTTGTGCACAATATCCACTTAAGTATTTCTATAGCTCATTTCTAAAAGATTTTTTTTGTAAATTTTTAATTGGCATTTGCTCTTAAATTAAGAATGTTTATATATGAATAATTATTTTTTGTACGTTTATTTTCAATTAGTTTAACAAATAAAATAAATTGTATACTTTAACTAAACAATAATAGTAATAAAAAAAATATGAACATAACATAAATAATACCATTTCAATTAGTTTTGTAAAGGAAATATTCCTAGTAAAAAGTAGAAAACATTTTTTAAACTGCAACTGTTCATACAATGAGTATTAACTCTGTATATAAAACTTAACTCTTAACTCATAGTCTAAGTCTGCTAATAGTAAAATATATATATATCACTGAATATCAATTATTTTTCTCATAATTACATCTAAAATTACTATGGTAACATACGATAATAGTGAATCACTTATATGTATTAAAGGAATTAATAATAGCTGTCCTTCGACTAGATTAAATATTGTCATGGTAACTCAAATACATTTACTTTGATCAGCGTAGGCATCTATCAACGTTTCCATAGCGAATCGTAACTTATCGAAATTCGTCGCACAGGCTGAGGTTTCGCACAACACCCACAGCCAATTTTTGGTAACGTTGTAGAGGGCGGTGGTTCGGTCGTTCGATTTCTCCAAGACTTTATTCAAATGTACGAAGAGTTGAGTTAACGTCTTGGAGCAAGTCTGTCGATTGATGTATTCATATATTTCGTTTTTATCGAAATCCTCTTCATCTGCAAAGGAGTAAAATAATGTTAATTTCGTAATTTCAATTGAAGTATTCGATTGATAATTTTTAGAGACTCAGACTTACTCAGACGTTCTAAGAAATCGACGTGTAGATTTGCATTTTTCTCTTTCCGAACGAAGATTTTCGCGAAATCTGCCAAATCGTGTACGGTGGTGTTGGTTCCATACAGAAGAAGCCTCAGCGTCTTCGAGCCTTCCTTTGTGGCCTTCTTCAAAATCTTGTCCACCTTTTTCTTATTTCCTTTCGTCTCGTAAACGCCTTCAATATTATTTTTGCCTTCAATAATTTGATACACTTCGGTCATCACATCTGCGGTGTACAAACACGGTGAACTGACAGTCTTGGAAAGCACTGTAATAGTGTATAAAAGTTAAGTAATTCATTAGATTTCGATGGTTAATATTTACTTGAATGATGTCTGCTAATATCGAAGTGATGTAAACTTTGGATAGATTGGAAGCTGGTCGTCGATTCCTAAAGAATAACAGATTTATAACACATATTTATAATGATAGTAGCTTGAAAAAACTTAAAACATTGCCCCGATAATATGGTTGTATACATTCCTTATTATGGTTTTCTTATATTTGTACGTGGATGAGTAATGCGCATTACGATAAAGGATATGACTAATATCTAAATTATACGATTGGGTTATTATATTTTCCGTTAATTGTTTGTTTTGCTGTGCATTTGGTGGAGGTTAATCAAAAGTTAATTAGATTAGTCGTTTGATCAACTTTATATAGATATCCCACATACTTACATGTTTCATATACTTTGTAAATTAATTTAAATACAAGCAAACATTAGTACGATCCTTGAACGTCTTTCATTGAAGTTATAACACAAAAAAATCTCTATTTAAAAGAAGAAGAAAATACAAAAATAAGTAAAAATGGAACATTCAAATAATTAACATGCGTTTAATGTACAATTATTCTACTGTAATATGATGCACTATATACTAGTTGTTTTTTTTTTAAATATGATATCTGCTTATGCTGATGATATGATCAACTATTCTACGATTATAGGATATAGATAGTGTAGACTGATAAAGTACAAAGAAACCCATAAGCACAATGGTACAACAACATGTTTCGCCCAGACAAAGAATGAAATACAGATGAGGGAAAAAGGGTTGAGGAAGTCGACAATTATAAAATAAATAAAAACATAAATATATCTCACTATACAATAATATTTCTTTGGTGCCTAAGACTCACAGAATGCACGACATCTGACGCACACGAATCCTTGAAGGTGTTCAACACCAGCAGAACGACTTTATTTTTGTCGGTGGCCGCCTGAACCATTTCGGAGTTGTTGTTGGAATGGTCGCTGAAGCAGATGATCGATTGGCCCCAGCATATCGAAATGCTTTCGAGGCTCATGTTGTTCGTGTGTCTATGGTCGGACACCTTCAGAAGATGCTCCATGAGCACACGCAGCGTCTCCTTGTGGGCCACGTGCATCGTGTTGATTACTTCTGCCGTCGCTTTGTACTTGTCCTCGTCAGATTCATTGGTATCTGTAACAGGACGACACATTAAGATCCGCACATAATGCGACACGATGCTTACTTAAAATATCCTTAAACTTAAAGTAATGAGCTTCCGAAATGATGCTCTCCTTCAGTTCTCGGAAGAACAGCTTCAGAGCACCGGCCAACACTTCGGCGTCTTCCTTGTACTCGTTCAAGATCTGTATGTTGTTATAATCGACTTTTATCCGAATCTTCTGGATGGTCGCTAAGTTGCCGGACGTCCTATAAATACCATCGCTGACGATGTTCTTCGGCATCTCTATCAGATCGATGATCCTGATGATAAACTCCGGCACCGGCCTCTGCGACGTCTCGTACAGTTTGACGAGGGTGTTTCCGAATATCGTTTCGTTCTGGTAAATCCCCTTCAACTCCAACTCGTCTTTGGTCATCCGGCGGCCCAAGAACTTCTGCAGCAACGTCAGCTTCTTCTCCGCCAATTTACCAGTCGATTTCTGAAACAGCCTCACCTCCTTGTTATCGCTGCTCGTCAATATAATCTCCTTTCGACCATCCGCTTTATCCTCATGAACCACATAGAATCCTTTGAGCAAATTCTGCACAAAAAAAATATACATATAAATATTATTTTTAGCTACATCACGAGCAAGAACCTTCTGCTGTCCATTAGAATGAAGCAAACGGACGAATCCGTCGGAGATTTCCACAACATCGTCTTTGTTTATTTTCTGTGGTTTTCCCAAAATCGTCATTTTATAGATATTCATATATTTCCTCGTGACGACATATTCTCTATAAATAAATAATAAATACAATTAACAATTTTAAAATTATTAACGCTTACTGATTGATGGTTGTGGTCTGTCTGATTCTATCCGATTTCAGTGAGTTACTCGGCAACTGGTAACTCTGAAAAAGAAGAAAATTGAAATTGTTACGATTAGTTAAATGTTGAGTGAAGAATACCAAAAATTGAGCGAAAAGAAACATGTTTTCGTTTATCTTTAACTTTTGATTATAAATAAAATTTAATGTATTGGATTTAGATATAAACTAAATGTGTGAATTGTGTTTTGTGCTTTATCGTCAAACCGCACGATGCGGAGATAGCCTTATCGATGTAAATATAATGAGTAATACAAATTGAATTTGCGTTTCTTTTTGTACATTATTGCATTGTTTGTTTGTTTGTTTGCTCTTTTCTTTCTTTAAATATGTCTGATCAAACCTCCATCGGGCTTTCCTCTTCATCGCAACAGTCATATCTGGTTTGCATCGACCAGTAAATTACGTCATTGGAAATGTCGACGCTATACTTGGTCGGGATCTTCGGTATTTCCTCGACGGTTTCCTCGAAGGTCGTAGAAACCGGTCGGACTTCGCCGTGCTTAACTTGCAGAAAGTTGTTATCATCCTGCTGCTTGGTATCGCAGTACCAAACCGAGGAATCATCTTCCTGAACTCTCCTCGCGCTTCCCCATTTCTTCTTTATCGTTCCCATAAGTCCCTTCTCTGTGTCCACAGTTAAATTGTCGCTGGATTTGGCGAAACTCTTTTTGAACCTGCCGAAAATTTTGCCAGCAAAATTCTCTTTGCTTTTAGTTTCTTGCGAATGATGTTCGTCGATGGTCTGCAGATCGGTGAACACTTCGTAGGATCGTATGCAATCGTCGTTCAGAGCTTTCCTGTGCTCGCTGTAATAGCCGAGCGAATAACGTTTCTCCCTCAAAAGTACATCCTTCTTGTCGTTCGGCACGACGGAATCCAATGACTTGCCGAGGTTCTTGGTCAGCAGCAACTTGCGATTGTACTTTACGCGCGGCAATCGAATCATCTGCCTCTTGAACATCTGATCATAGTGATTCTCGTCGAAAACACTATTATCGAAAACGTCCTCGAATTCGTCGTCACTCGTCACCTTGCCTTCTTCTTCCACCGAGTCTCCGATGACACTATCTTCGTATGCGGTGCTACCCATTGTAATCATATCCTCGCTCCTATGAATATTCAACGTTGAATTCCTTTCGTCCAAATCACGCAGGGAACCGCCGCTTCTTTGGATCATATCATTCTTGCTCAGATAGAACGTCGGCACGGTGTTCGCCCTCTCTAATACTCTTGGAGACTTCTTCTCATCTTCCAAAACAACAACAACAACTTCTTCCTCCTTCTCCTCCTTTTCTTCAATGTTGACGCATTCCGCGTTCGTCTCTTCGATCAATCGATTTATATCGCTGACTGGTTGCACCTCCAACGATTTACACCGCAAACTGTTCGCGGAATACAATTCTAAAATCGAAAGAAAAAAAATAAATCAATTAACCACACGCTTCAACTGAACAACTATTCGGAGACACACAGAATGCATTCGCACCGAGCGAAACGAAAGCAAGTGATATTTTGTTTGTGGTACCGCGGAAACTGCACAAGCTACACTCGATATTGGCCGACTGAATATTAAAGGCAAGTAGAAAGTTGGTATTTGACGAAGGTTGCTATTTCTTCTATATTTGAATGAATGCGAATTTGTTACCTTTTATTTTGCTTCGCCTCAACTAGTTTTCCTGATATTTAACAAGCGCGAGTCGAGTTTATCGAATCGCAAAACTCGACTGATCTCTAGAAATAATTTAGATAGGGCAACAACAACAGCAAAAACCGCGTTTAAAACGAATTTAATGTTAATATTTTTACTGTGCTTTATCATCTCCGAACTTGACAAACTTACAGTGATAACTTCTGGTAGGTGTGTTGATCATTTGAAATTTGATTTTTTGAATTTATGTAAACAAAAAGGGATTGACGCTAATACTTGTTTTCAGTCCATCGAGGGAGCGCTCAAACTGACAAATTTCAAGTGGAAATCGAGTTACTAATCTAATCGAATCAGACGTCGACGCCGTAAATGGAAAAGGAAATAAAAAAAAAACAAAGTACGCGCACAAAGGTGTCCCACTATCACTTACCTTCGCGCCTACTTGGATGGTTTATCACTTTGTAGTTGCACCGCCTTGGCAGTACCTCATCCACGTTCACAACCTGTTCATACGATTCAATCGAAAATCTAATTTGATCCAACCAATGGTAAACGCTCGACACGATCATGGCTAGGCGAAATTATAATTTCATTCACTGAATCCTAATGCTTATATTTTATATAATATGTTTTTATTCGACGACTACGACGAGGACGACGACGATAACAGACCACTACTTCCTGGCTTCGTTGATTTCTCTCTCTCACTCTCTCTCTCTCTATGAAGACCGACGTTGTTTTTCTCTCTTCTCTTCTTTTTTTTTCCTCGACTCACTTGATGTTAATGCACATTTCACATTTCGCGTCTTATCAATTATCGGGGTCTCCGCGCTGCCACGGCCGCCTGGTCTGCACTGGTCTCTGTGCGCTCCTCAAATGATAAGATGACTGTAGTTTTATTATGTATATTTGCTCTCCTCATGACTTGACATGAACTGCGGGCACATCGGGGAACAATACCGATGTTTATATTAGTCATTCCATTTAAGTTCCCGGCTAATTGTGGTTAATTGACACAAACACCAGCAGCCTTAAGTACGCACGCTTGTGGCTCCTTAAATGGACTCCGGTATTTAATCGGTTTACGAAAAGCATTTCGTTCCACTATCCGAAATAAATATTGTACCAAGAAGCAAATCGTTTTTGCCATTTGCGACAAGCACAATATCACGTAACTCCAGATAATACAGAACTTACAGATTAACACATTAACACATTACCATCACAAGAAATTCGCATTGATAAGATACACTAAACTATAAAATGTTCCCCAAAATTTTGTGAGAAAAAATTAATTCAATTAAATAAACATAAGATAATTACTCTACTTAAGTCACAAAAAACTTTACACTTTTTGCATTCAAAAGTTAACATTTATATCTATCAAATTTAATAATTGACAGCTTGTACATCTTTACTACGTACAAATAAAAAAAGGTACTCTAATACAGCGTTTCTCAGCCTTTTTGCGCGTCCCAACATGTGTAACTATAAACACACTGCGACCCAATGACCTGTATATCACTTTGACACAAGATGACAGCTGACATTTCATAACGCAACATATTTGTTTGCAGTTGTTCTGCAATTCAATTGCTAAGAGTATTTCACCAATTCCTCGCTTGGACACAAGGTGACAGCTGTCATTTTGCGACCAATCAGAAATTAACGCGACACAAATTTAGATCATGACCCATATGTTGAGAAACGCTGCTCTAATAGACAAGTTGCAAATTAAACAAAATAAATATGTTTTATATGTCAAAGTTTTGCTTTAAATTCGTTAAAAATATCAACATTATAAATTTTACTCAGTATTAAAACCAAAAGAAATCAAGAAAAATTCAACACTTTACTTAACAAATATGTATTATTTTTCTACATAAAGAAAACACATTTACAAAGAGAAAAAACTTACATGCTGCATTTTGAGAAAATCGATTAACACAATGCAAACAACACTGTCGACTGACATTAGGGTCACTTTATACTAAACTAAAAATGAAATAAAACTCGATGCTTTTACAACGACAACACACAAAAATCTTTGATTAAAGAATGCGACAATTAATTGTTAACAACACAGTTTGTATGTTCTTTTAAGTATACAAGAGCAGAATGAACTTTTGCTTAAAGCAATCGATATATTAAAATATTCTATTTTCATTAGCACGAACGCTTAATCAAAATAATTAGTACAATTTCTCGCTCGCTGAATTCCATTCACTCTAAATCACAATGAAAATGAAATCAGTCTTTATTATTGTTTTGCTTCATTTCAGTGAATCATTTGATAGTAAATAATTATTTTCACTATCGATCCTCACTGTCATGAAATGACACATTTCAAAAAAAAAAAATTATTTGCTTCTATGGAATTTGTACAGTCTCAATTCATGTGGTTTCAATCGTATTATAAGAAATATATTTAATATTAATATTTTCAGTCTTAAAAGATTCAGGTTTTTCAAATACAGCTTTTGTTTTCTGTAATATTATTTTGAATCAAGTAACATTGCAAATGTTGAATCAAACGAATTCAATTATTTTTTTCAATTAGTATGCAACTTGCAAAACTAAAACGTATATCCCGTATGAATGTTGATCGATTATTACGAAATAGGGGAACACGCTAAAAAGGTAATAGCAATGCGAAATATTCTGAATGATTGCCTTCAGATTGAAATTAACCAATCCATTTATGAATCCTCAAGTTTTGATATGAACATACACAATCTTGGGTAGCTTTTTGTTAATGAATCGCAAAATGACATCTTGTGTCAAAGCTGTTAGTTTTTTTTTTAATTTTAAGATATGAGTACTTGAATCGCCTAGTGACAAACAGATAGGTTGAGAAACGCTGCTCTATATGTATTTTTTATCGTAATGTCTCCTTATTTGTTTGTTGTAAACTTGCGTATAATCTGCATGACTTGTACCGCTATTTGTTTTTGTTTTTTTTTTCAATGTTGAATTTAGAGTGCTCGAATCGTAAGCAGAAACTGTTACATCATTCCTTTTTTACAATATTCAAAATAGATTATAAGAGCACATGTAGATATGGGTCATGAAAATAACAGGATGATGTTTCGCTTGATGTATGTCTGCTTCTATATTAAAAAAAATGATATAAATAAGCAATGGAATTTAGACTCGAATTTTATAATAAGCGTACTGACAAAAATAAGAAATTTTCTTATTACATTTCATTCTATATACAGGTTTTCCTCCGACTTACGAACTCCCGGACTTACGAACAAAATTATAAAAGCTCTAACTTGTTACAAGGAGATATATAGTAATAAAAAAAACAATACTTAAATTAATGATTATAATAATCAAGAAGATGAAATGTACGAAATGACAGATTAAAATAGCAAAATTTATTTTTATACGTAATTATAATTTTTATGAATGTAAAAAATCAACTATCAATCATAGAATGCAGTCTACCCACAATATAAATACAATCATAGTTCGGTCAAAGAGGAAATGCTCTGATAACGAAGCTTCGATATAACAAAGTCGGCATTGAACATCTCACAAAATTTGATCCAAAAATATACTAGAAGACAAAAATAACATCCAAGAAACTGAATGTTTCAATAGAAATTTATTGAATGCAAAAGATGTTGTTTTTTTTAGTGAAAGAATTAGAAATTGAAGACGGAATTGAAGAAGTTTTTGTCAAAAAAATGTTAACAACTGAAGATTGAAAACGTTTTTTTTGTGATAATGATTCTGATTTAAGAAGAAGTGATATTTTTATGTAATCTGTGTTAAAAGCAATAACTCTATATAGTCAATTGTTAAATGAATAAAGTTTAGATTTATATTTAAAAAAAAAATATTTTTTTGTATGTAAGTTAACTGTTTATTTAATAAAACTTTTCATTTTCTTTAATTCTTTTATTCTTGCCATAGTATGTTTGCAACCGAAAAAATACTATGGCAAGCCCGACAACCGAAAGACCGTCTATTGAAATCTCGACGTTTGAAATGCCGACTGTATCGATACAGTCGGGATTTTGGGATATTATATCAAAATCCCGACTGTATCGAAATCCCGACAACCATAATCCCGACTATATCAAAATCTCGACAACCATAATCCCGACTGTATCAAAATCCCGATTATATCGAAAATATCTACAATAACATTTTTAAATTATTCCGGAGCGTAGTGACTTTTAAATAGTCGATATAGTCGGGATTTTGGTATAGTCGGGATTATGGTTGTCGAGATTCTGATACAGTCGGGATTATGATTGTCGACATTTTGATATAGTCGGGATTTCAAAGGTCGGGATTTCGATACAGTCGGGATTTCGAACGTCGAGATTTGTCGGCTTGCGATATAGACCCGTATTTTTTACCTATGAAAACGAAGTTTACAAGTTGTAAGAAAAATGACTCGCTTAACGAGCGACGTTTCGCAAAACGAGTGACGATGAGAAGAGAAATCCCGGATTGCGCGTCTTCTACATCATTTTTAAAACTTGTGTACACATATTATGTGTATTTTTGAATATGTATTTCACTATACGAGTAAAAATCCGGAAATTTAGAAACGGATTAAACTCGTTAAGTGAGATTCCACTGTATTCGAATATCGAAAGTTTAAATACTACTGGTTTAACGCATTTATAAAAAAAAAACAAGAACTCCTCTGCAATGAATCAAAGTGTTCATTATTTCCATATTATCAATGCACATTAGTTCCAGGAAACTCCATAACACGATTGATTATTCCTAGCGACGAAGATAACGCTCAGTAAGTAAACTGCTTCGAAGCAAATATACTAATTGCTTATACAGAAAGCAATTAGAATTTTTTTTTTTTAAATAATTCCAATGTCATTTTAATGTCACAATCACACTGTCATTTTCTATCACGGCATTCTATTTTTAATTATTTGCAACTTAATTGTATTAAATAATAGTTATTAATTCTTATATTATAAATCTTTGCGTAATTATTATAGTTTGAACAAAGATATAATAATCTGAACTTTCCATTAAAACAAATATGTCAAAATTTTCTATTTTTCAGCACGAAAAATGCAAATGTAGGTTATTTTTTACTGTTTCAGAAAAAACATAAATTAATTTAAAATTATCAAATCAAACAAAGTTTCGGAATGAAATACAAACTAATTTATCGTTTCCTTTGAATAATTAGAAAATTTAATAATTGTTGTATGAACAAATAAATGACAGTTTTCTAAGAAACTGATAAAACGAAACAGAAATTCTATTTAAATAATAATGTTAAAATTGAGCAACGAAATTTCTAAGAAAATTATAATATTTTCTATCAGTAAGAAGAAATATTTGCAACACAATCTTGGATAATAATTGAATACAATCAAAAGCAGTAATAAATCCTAAATTTAATTAAATTAAAGTAAATTAAACTTTTAAAAACATAATAAAATGATTATATGAAAAACAGAAAAAATCTCTTAACAATCTGCTAAAACGAAATTGTCATTAAACAGAAAAACGTTTGAAAAATCCTAGAAGTCATAGGTTTTTCAGTATGACTAATATGAGAATCTTCAATTGTTTTGAGTCAAAAGAAAGAAATGAATTTGTTATAAACAAAAGGAAAGTTTCTAAATTAAATAAAATTTATCATTTCCTTTAAAAAAAAATTAATAAAAATATACAGTGATAAATTAAACCGCAATAACAAAGACACATAAAAATATACATTGTTTATTTAAAATATGTCTTTTTTTATTCAAGAAAAACCACAAATATTGTGATCAACTTAACTGTTTCGGTATTCAATTACAGTGGAACCTCGCTTAACGAACAAAATTAATTGTAAGGAAAATGACTTGCTTAAAGAGCAACATTTCGCATAACGAGTGACGATGAGAAGAGAAGTCCCGAATTGCGCACCCCTACATTATTTTTAAAACTTGTTAACACATATTATGCTATAAATACGAGTAAAAATCCGGAAATTAACCGGATTAAACTCGTTAAGCGAGGTTCCAAAGTATAAGAAAATTCCATAAAAATATTCAATATTATCTAAGTCTAAGTACAAAACTTCAAAATCCTATTCGTGACTACAATTTTTAACTGGTTCATATTTCCACTGTATATAGATAAAATCAGAGCCACCTTAACCAAAGAGCAAAATGGGCTATGTATTTTCTTATGAAGAGTGGCGACAAATTTCTTAGGTCTTGGTCAAAATCTTCAATTTTGTATAATTATCATTAATATTTAATTGTATAAAGAAAATACCATTTATTCTTTTTTTATAAACAAAGCGATGAAAATCAATTAACAAGTGCAAGCAAATCTCATAATTAGTGTTTTAAAAAAACGTTTTAAAAATTGACTTCCTACAAAAGCTGTGTCGTCATTTCGTAATTAATATATTGTAATCTCTTGTTTTTGTTTTGTAATTATCTCCACAGACAAATTAATTATTCAAATCAGTGTGGCCTTGATTTTGTCCATGTGTTTCAATTCGAGACATTCGTGCAACGCCATTCGGCATATTTCCGATTTGCCTCGACAAAACGTTCGTTCCGGCTATCATCCACTTAACACACGATGTCTAATTACACAAATAACTCAAAGATATTTATTTAAAATAAAAAAAATCAGTAGAAAACAAATATTTTGTATTCATTGTTTTGTTTTTTTTTTGACATGTTTGCAAATACCATCGGATTGCTTTGATACAATTTCGTTAAACTTCGCATACTAAATCCAAGCATTCAAAATAAAGTTACATAGTTAGCTTGTAGCATTAAAAGTGGAAACATTGGCGGTGATGTGACGTAACGAGGAAGTTGCCAAAACCAAATTTAGTACAATAATTTTGTGGTGTTTGAATTTATATACAAATTTACTGTATAAATATTATTATTAAAGGCTTATCACTACATTAAAGCAATAATACAATGGCTCCCGCTGTTAGTAAGCAATGAGCAAATATTTGCAAACTTGGATGTGTTAGACTGAGTAAAATTGCGTACGTAATTTGATAATTATTACCTTCCTAATTGAATTCATTGAAGCGCACTAACTGGGTCAACGTGGATCATGCATAATTTAATACATAACCGATACCGAGCGTGTTAACACATGTGCCAGAATTATTGTTGCGCTTTCCTTATCCTCTCTACTCCGCTTATATTCTTTTTTTTTATTATTATATTATTCTACATATTTTTTTTTTGTATATGTTATTTAGCTCTCTTTCTCACCACACACACGCACCGTTATCAGTCCAAACTAAACGCAAAACTCTTTCCGCAACTCCCACTAACTAAACACACACACGCTAACGAGCGAATTGTAATCATTAAAGCCAATTCGTTTGACCCTCTGCGTGTGTTAAAACAATAAATTCTGAAGAGCGGACAATTATCTAATTACCAGTGCTTTTCCAGCAGGAAAGCAAGGAAGTGTGCATCAGCAACTTCCGTTCTTTTATTTCCTAAAAGGTTATTTTCTTTACGATTACGTTCGGGCGAATATTACGTACCGTTTTCGGTCTGAGCATACGATTTCCGGCCTTACGGATTGCATTCTGTTTGGAGCCATCAGACAACTAAAAGGTTTAAAAGATAATTGATACAACTGATACTATTTGACTGATTCAGAAATCTACGTTACGTTTTCTTCGCTCTGGATCTTCGAGGATTTGTTCATCTGCTTCAGTTGCTCCACGACATCGTTGAATTTCGCTGTCGACGCTTTCGTTCTAGGTATGGTCCCTCCCGAATCGACGTTGTCAACGTCGAATTGGATTTGGGCGATATTGTCCATGCTCGCACTGTTCCTTTGCCCATCGCAGCAGTTCGCTTTTCGCACAATGAAAGATTTGGACCGTCCGATTCTGAAGTTCTTGAACATCGCAAATGTGCATTTCACAATTTTTTTATCCAAACTAACGTACGGGCATATACGAAATCAACGTAAATGCATATACCTTCCATAACAGGAGAGATAAGATTATTTCTATCTGTACGTAGCGTTCTAGATTGCTCAACTCTAAAACACTCTTCTTTTTTTTTTTTGTTTAAATGACATACATCTATGTTGATATACAAAAAAAATGTTTTCCAATTTCAGTATGAATCAGTACAAACTAATTTCATACATAAACAACATTTTAAGTACAACGTATAACAGGTTTATTTTTACAGCTTTTGTATAATTTAAAATATTTTCTATAATAAATTGAACACAACTTATACATGTTTCACAGTTTGCAAAAGTCACGTTCCATTTATTGAAGCAAGTAAGTTTTTTTTTTGGTAATAGCACAAAATACTCATTTTACTAAAAGATAGACGCAAATCTAAAAGAAAATAAATCTAATATATAAAATTATAAACACTTAATTTAATTCCTAACACACAGTTATTAAACTTAGTTATTAAGAGTTATAATTATATCTACTGTTGCTATGATACATAAGTTTTTTTTACACTTTTGATGCTTAAACATAACACCCCTTCCTATTGGATTTTGTATTACATACAATAATAAATGAGTCGATAAAATATTCTAGTTGGCCAGGGGATTGTATCTACAAAAATCATTCAGTTTAGTCTTTTTTTATTGGTAGTATCGATCGGGGCCGGGTGGCACGGTTGTATTGATTGATTGATGATTTGAAAATTTGAATCAATTTACTGTAGATGCGCGCACCATCTGTGGCCAATCTACCGAAGCTATTCAAAAATCTTAGGAAAATTTGTAATGCTCATTCAAAATGAATGATAAAGATTGTTTAAACAACTCAATAGAACTTATGCTTAGATCTGTTGAAGAGCTAACGAAAACCTGTAATAAATAACGGTAATGGGTATAAAATAGGTTAGCTGATTTACAAATGCAATTTGACCTGCATTTCGGATGGGTTTTTTTTTTTTTAGATTCTAACGGTAATTCAATCATAATCGTTTATGCTGCTAAAATAATCATTTGGATTTGTATGAATATGGTTGAAAGGGTTAAAGTTAGATGAAGTAATGTGGATAAACATGTGGATTTTGGGTATTCCCATTCCATCTATGTTATCCAATCGAATCCACCTACTCGCACCTAATAATCAAGGAGGTTAGTTAGTTAGTATTTGTTGAGTCTCTTTTTTTTATTAGTAGTATGGATCCGGGCCGAGTCGCACGGTTGTATTGATTGATTGATGTAGTATTGAACCCAAGTGACATCGAATCTTCTGCGCGAAGAGACTATTTGAAAATTTGAATCAATTTACTGTAGATGCGCGCACCATCTGTGGCCGATCTACCGAAGCTATTCAAAAATCTTGGGGAAAATTTGTAATTCTTATTCTAAATGAATGATAAAGATTGTTTAATTGTTCATTTGGATTTGTATGAATATGGTTGAAAGGGTTAAAGTTAGATGAAGTAATGTGGATAAACATGTGGATTTTGGGTATTCCCATCTATGTTATCCAATCGAATCCACCTACTCGCACCTAATAATCAAGGAGGTTAGTCTGTAATCAACGACTGATGTGCTGTTCGGGCGCGTGCGTATTTGTAGCGGTTCCGATAAAGGAAGCCGCATTCGAGTCACGTCCCAGCCCGTCCCGTTCGACGAAACCGACGATTGTAGTACGCGGTCACTACTTGATTTTGGTAGAGAGAAAAAAAAAATGACGTGATCGCCAATTAGGAGCACAGTTTTTTTTTTGGGGTGGTGTCATTAATTAGTTTTTTGATAGAAAAAATACTGTTTCGAGGAACAGCAGAATCCAATTCGCATCTCCGCTGGTTCAACTAGACTCGACAGAACCGCCTTCCGCACCAGAACTTTCAGTGATAAACATCAGTTTTTTTTTTCTCTCGCTATCTCTCTCTGTCTCTCCATTGCTCCATAACTGTACACACAGACACAAGTTTATCAATTAAATTTGGTTGCATCTCAATACCTTAAGTGTATAAATCACATGATTCACACACCCGAAGGGACACCAGTGCATTTTCATCGAATAAACAGTTGCAGTGAGCTGCAATCATCATAGACGATGGTCATATACCTGTGGCAGGAATTTTGCACGAAGTTCTGGAATGAGGATATCTGGCTTCCCCCCAATGTCACCTGGGCTGACATTGCACCGGGTTCCAGCACAGAGGTCCACCATGCAGACTACAGACACTTAATCTTCCCGCTGGCACTTGCACTAGTTATCTTAGTTATAAGATATATTTTTGAAAAGTAAGCATTGAAGGTTATTATATTTATCAGTAATGTGGAATTTCATTATCTCACGCCATTAAGAGATTGCAATCTAACAATTGATTTGATTTATGCAGGTATTGGTTCGCACCTGTTGGTGTTTCTCTGGGGATAAAATGCAACAGACCAAAGAAGGCCCCAACAAACCCGGTCTTGGAGAAGGCCTACACAAGTCACAAACATTTAAAGTACAAGCAAGTAAGTTTTTCCAGCAACTTCTTCGCAATGCAAATGTCTAATGGTTGATGTTTTAAGATACAAGGTTTAGCAAAGCAATTAGACATGAATGAAAGGCAAGTTGAATGGTGGTTCCGTTTGCGTAGGATACAAGATAAACCGTCCACCTTAGTGAAATTTTGTGAAAACTCCTGGAGGTGCCTGTATTACATGTTCTCCTTCACTTATGGCTGTGTTATACTTTGGGAAAAACCTTGGCTGTGGGACATCAATGAATGCTGGTAAGAGAAATTGTCTATTTACTTTACCTCTCTGTTTGACCAAGATAAAGCCGCGTTGTGTAAATGCGGTAAAATTCCGACCATGCTGTAATAATATTAATTCTGCCATCGTTTTTAAATGAAAATTATAATTGAACCGAAATTTATTTATGCTATAAGTGATAAGTATGTAAATATTCCTTGGGACTGTAAATGAAATTTCAGCGAATCGTGTGAGGTGTATCGGAAATGGGTTATCAAATGAACTTTATCACGAATCTAAATTGAATGTCGAAAATTCACTTGATAGGTTCATTATCTCGCAAGACCGTGTGCGATAGAGCCTCGCCCTGTGATTACTAAGCAAAGGTTCACAACAACATGCTGAAGCGCGCCAAGACGTTTATAGAAAGGCACAGGAAGCCTAAGGTGACCGTGAAGGAGGACGATTTAACCGAGTCGGGTCACCTGAGGCGCAGCAAGAGCATCAACAACAACACGCTGAGGAAGATGAAAAAGAAAGGCGAAGGAAAAACGTCAAACTCTGCCAGTGATATTAATGTATTGTATGAGAATTGCTGCGGTTCGATGCGCGATCTCAAATTGGAGCCCGCGAACAAATTCGATGCGATCGTCTTTGGTGAGAGGAGAACTTCGCGCGCCCAAAAGGAGGATACGACTTTTCGGAGAACCAAGTCGATGATGGTGAAAACAGCAGGTTCCAGCACGACGGACATCACAAAGGAGGATGCTAAAGTGAAGAAACACGAGAAGAAAATGACGAAACGCGCATCTTCCTTCGTTTACTATCAAAAACCCTCTAACAATACTAACATTTAAAATTATGTATCGCCATTTATCCATTAATAGTAAATATATATTTCTTTAGATATATAGACGGTTTACCTTCTGCATAAACATTTGGTTTACTCTGTGATCGTCTGTTTCAGGATTAACTATCCGCACCAAAGTGTCTCGGACGATGTCTGGTGGTACTACATGTTCTCGATGGCATTCTATTGGTCTCTGTGCGCTAGTCAGTTCTTCGATGTTAAACGTAAAGACTTTTGGCAAATGTTCGTGCACCATATTGCAACAATTGTGTTGATGTGTCTGTCCTGGATTTGTAACTTGTCCAGAATCGGAACGCTGGTCCTTCTCGTCCACGATTGCGCTGATATCTTCCTTGAAGTACGTCAATTTTCATTCATTCCAATTTTAAACTTTGCTTTACATCATATTTTCTTTCCTTCAGGCTGCTAAGATGGCTAAATACGCTGGCTACCAGAAAGTATGCGACATCATTTTCGCCATTTTCACTGTTCTCTGGATTGTCACGCGTCTAGGTTTTTACCCCTTGTGGATTATTAAAAAGTAAGTTTCACTGAACAGAACTCAATAAATAATCTAATCATATTTTTTTTTCTTCGTACAGTACATCGATAGAAGCTCCGACATTGGTGCCAATGTTCCCTGCGTACTACATCTTCAACGGTCTTCTGGTCCTGCTGCTAGTTCTGCACGTGTTCTGGACGTACCTGATCATCAAAATAGCGTACAAGGCTCTGAATTCGGGCCAAATGGAGGGCGACATCAGGTCGAGCAGTTCGAATTGCAGCGACGGCGGCGCCTCACAATAGTACCCATTGTAGGCTTGTAGACGGAATTAACAACAACAAAAAAACATTACTTTTTCATTTAAATATATAATATTTCTTCATTAACTTTCCAATCAATGGAAATATGTTTCATGTGCACCAAAAAAAAAAACAAATGTTTCGTTGATTGTGATCAGTACCAAAAAACACACACTTTAGCTTTTTTTTGTATCTTTTCCAGTGAGTTTTTTTTTATATATATATTTATAAAATATGTAATATATATTTTGTAAAGAGACGAGAAAGGACGTCTTTCATTCAAGATGTTCGTTACTGTTTTGTGGCAATGTAGGTTTAACGTTTAAAGAGAATTACATTAATTATAAATTGGCTTGCTTTTAAAGTTTATTAAACGAAATAATCAAAAATAAGAGGCAATTTGATTGCATTTAACAAAGTATTTCTGTTTTTTTTAATAAAGAAAATTAAATAAAGGCATATTTCGTGTGAGATTTGTTGTTCATTTTTATATATTATTGTACGTTATCACCGGCAACTATCAAATAATAAAATATATACGTATTAAATTTGTTTATTTATTATTATTATTAAGAAGTTAAAAGTTTATCGTCTTCTTCACGGCGATGGAATCCTTGATTAACTTTAAAGCGACGTTGATAGTTCACTACGCACTGATCAAAAAAAAAATGTGTATAGAAAATTGTAAGAAACGTGTAGTTCTCTCTTATCAGCGAGCAGACCAGTGTGTAGTGTTCAGCTGCGTTCAGTGTAGCTACGAGTCTTGAAGAAAACGCAACTTTCTTCTTCTCCTTCGTTCTTCCAGCATGGATCAAATCGAGAATGGATGGTTCAGCGAGAGGAGCCAGCTGTGGCCCGGCCAGGCGATGTCACTGCAAGTGCAAAAAGTACTTTACCACGAGAAGTCCGAGTACCAAGACATCCTGATCTTGAACACGTAAGTTGGCGCAACAGACACGTCTCACTCACTCATATGGTGGTGGTGGTGCGTCAACAAAGATTATTCGCATCGCAGCAATCTGACGATGCACCGAAAGCAAATATGTGTGCTTTACTTTAATAAACAACTTTATATTTAGAATTTAAGTGCATCTTGTTGTTTTTTTTTTCAGTCGACTCATTGTGTTGTTGTTGTTTGTTTGCTCGAATTATATTTCTGCAGTTGATATCCATTGCAAATTCATCGCAAATATCGACTGCGGTTTATTAGAAATCGAGTCTTTTTTTTGCATATAAAATATATACGTTCACTGCGAAGTTGTGGAAATTATTGTATAATTTTTTTCAATGGACAATTGTGCAAGACGACGTTATTTCATAAAAGTTTCAAGTTCATGTGCGATAACCCTTGACAGACTAAAGGACACATTTTTGATTAAAAATTTACGAGCAATAATCAAAATATAGAAATGAGCCAACATGAATTGGTCAATATTTAATAAATTGTTCTTACTTCTCTGATTACAAAACATATTATCATTACCCTTGAAAAAAAGTACTTTTTTTTATTCTCAACTTATTTTTTACTAAAATTTAAAAAATCGGGGTATGTTTTTATTTATTTATTTTTCAAACTTTGCAGTATTTTTTTTTACGAATCTATCGCATTAAGTCAATCCAATCAAATTTATTACAATCATATACAATATTTATAATAGTAATCTATGTAATTTCTCACATCGTCCTTTGCTAATTGCTATTTAATGCTTGTTTCATTACCAACATTTATTCAAATTCGAACGTATGCACAAATCGGTTTATAATTACTATTTGATTACGCAACTATTCACATATATTAGAATTGAGACATTCCAGAATACAAAAGTATTTTATTACAAAAACTTTTCTATAATAAAGCACAAAGTTTTTGCTTCTATATATTGGAACTCAATAATAATAATACTACGAATAGAGCAAACTTGTTTACAATCATCCTTTTAATATCCAAGACTCCGAAACTTATATAACAATTTTATCAAATGGTTTATTTTCTTTTGCGGACTTCTTTGCTATAATACCTGTTCAGTTTTTTTTACATATTATGGAGGTAATTATGGAAATAATTTTTCAGAATAAATTCTCGAGCTTTAGTTTCTAATTGTGTTTATTTGGTTTCGATTAGGAAATCGCATGGAAGAACATTGGTGCTGGATGGAATAATACAGTGCACCGAGTACGATGAGTTTTCTTACCAAGAGGCCATCACCTTCTTCCCGCTGTGCGCCCATTCGTGTCCGATGGACGTGCTTATAGTGGGAGGCGGTGACGGTGGAGTAGCGCGCGAGGTAGCCAAACATCCGCTCGTGAAGCATATCACGCAGGTGGAAATCGATGGCAGCGTGATCGAGGCTAGCAAGAAGTACCTGCCCTTCATGGCGGTGGGATTCGACTCACCCAAACTCGATCTGCACGTCTGCGACGGCTTCGAATTTATGCAGAACCACACCAACAGCTACGACGTGATCATCACCGACTCCAGCGATCCGATCGGACCGGCCGTCAACCTGTTCACCGAGAGCTACTTCGCCTTGCTGAAGCGCGCTCTGAAGCCGAACGGCATCATCTGCTCGCAGGCGGGAACCATCTGGAACAACCTGAGACACGTGAGGAGCACCACTCTCAGCTGCAGGAAGCATTTCGCGAACGTGCGCTACGCCTACGCCAGCGTACCTACCTATCCGACCGGTCAAATAGGCTTCATCATCGCCACCGACAACGTGAGCAACGATCTGCAAGATCCCAAGCAACTTTTCGACGTCGAATCGTTGGACTTGAAATACTACAATGCGGACGTGCACAAGAGCGCCTTCGTTCTACCAACTTTCGCCAAGCGGGCATTCATATAAGAAACAAATTTCAAGTTTTAAAGCACTTTTATTGAATATTTAAAAAATATATATTTTTCTCTCTCTCTCTCTGTCTCTTTCTAAATATATATGTATATATTGAAGTCAGTGTTATAAAATTTTCTTATACATTGTATGTTATGCTTCCTCTAGTAAACCTATAGAAAATAGTTAACATTAACTACGAATTCAAGTTTATTTCTAGAAGATCGACTCTCGCTCGTTTCTTATTGACACTCACCTTTCCACGTGAAACAATGGAAACAACTCTCGTCCAGGAGGCACTGGCGGGATTCGCATCATACTTACCCAAAACGTTAATAAAACATAGAGTTCTGACTGGCGCACGAAGGCTGTTCATCCAAAATCATCGGAACACCTAGAGATAGAGAAACACAACATGTATTACTCGAACGACAATCAACCAACAAACCTAAATAATATATATGTATATAAGTATTATGTATATATATATAAAAAAAAATGTACAACTCGCATCCCATCATTTATAATTATAAACCTAAGATAATAATAGTAGAGAACACTTACATAAAAACCCTCAAGCAGAATTCATCAACATCATCAGCATCCATCATCATCCTCATATAAAAAAACACAAACACCTCGTTCTTCTTTCACATATCAAAACATAAAATGAAAATAAAATATGTTCATCATAGTTGGCGTTCCTCTTATATATGTATATATATATATAGATATAGATTATATACATATATAAAGAACAGGAAAAAATAAATAATAACAAAGAGGAAGGAAATTAAAAAAACACGCCACTTGTATAGTCAATCTTCCACTTGCACTTATCCTTATAAACCAATCTTTTCAAAATTACTAAAACAACAACACATCATAATTCGAGTATTCATAGGTGTGTGGAGGGTTCGAGGACTTTAGATTAAGGATATGTGAGAAAGGGTGTTAGAGAATACCACCAGACCGCGATCCAAAAATAGATGATCTGTTGAATCATCTGTTCTTGGATGGACGGAAATCAGCACCATCACACAGCAGATTTTTTGTTTGATTAAAAAAAAATATATATAAAATTCGATACCGATACTAATTATTAGCTTTATGAATCAAATAGATCATTCTTTATACTAAATCCATGAACATACAATATACACGTTCGTCATACAGTTAAAAACCAAAAGAAAAAAATAAAATACATAAACCCTAAAAAAAAACAACAAAATAAAAATTACTAAAAAAAAAAAAAGAATGAGAGAAAATTCTAACACAACTGCACTTTCCTTCCAAACACACAGAAAGAAACATAAAATGATACATTTACACAGCTTAAGATTAACGATAGAGTCTTTCATAAAATTACATATAAACAAACGGAATCTAAACTATTGTTCACTCCCTCACGAAATTTCTATAGTGTTAAAAATAATAATAGTAGTAGTAGTAGTAAAAATTCATTGAAAACAAACAATTCAGAACATTCTCCTTACTTCCATTCTCTCTCTCTCTTTCCAAATATGTGTCGAAAAATAATTTAGTATATTTTTTGCCACGCGGAGGAAACAAAACATGTGAATAATAATAATATTAATGAAAGGAAATTCGGGCGGAAATTCGGCCCATCGATCAGAGACAGACAGACACACAACGGTTTGCAGATAATTTTGGTCAATGAAAGTGTAACGCAAGTAAGTAAAGTTAGATGCTGCCACACATTCACTCTTCTTTCCCCTTTTCTTCTTCACGATCTCTTTTCTTTGTTTCGTTTCTTTTTTTGTGCAAACTAACTACCTTAGTAATTAAGATTATTTTAAAGAATGAAAGAGATATAACAGTAATAATACGAGATGTTTTTGTTAGTCATACTTGAGGAAACCTTTATCTTGTTGCTGTTGGGGTGGAGGCCGCGGCCACTGACCCTCCTGTCCTTGGGCCTGGTTCATCCAATTCAGGAAACCTTGGTTGCTTCCGCCACCCTGGTTGCCACCGTTCGCGTTATTCCCTGCGCATCGTCAATGAAATAGAGAAGAATAAATAAAAAGATAATCAAAAATTTTGCTGTTGTTGTTGTCGTTGTTTGTTAATGTGACTGGGAAGAAGAGGCTATGTGCAAATCACTTACCGCTGCTAGTGTTTGGCGGATTATTGAATCCCTGATTGAAATTTGGTTCTGGTTGATTTTGTAAATTGCCTATAAGTCCCCAACCTGCCGAGTTCAGGGCAGCCACGATGGCAGGGTTCACCGGCAGCGCGCCCAAATTAAGTCCCAAACCAAGCGTATTGCAATTCTGTTGCGGATTCCCCTGCTGTCCCTGACCAGTTATACCTAAATAAATAGTTCAGACTTGTTTAAAAATCAATTCACTCGCCTCTTTGAAAGCATTTATTTAATCGCTTCGTTCAATCGAACAGTTAATAATAAGTGAATCAAACCGATATTCAAATTATTTTATTATGTAAAGCGGACGACTAACGCTCAGTTAGTGCGAGGAAGATAAACACTCCAGTAAGTCTCTAGGGTAAACTTGAACATAGTTAGAAAGTCATACAATTATTAGTTACAAAAATGGCTTTAGTTTTCAATGGATTCCTTTAATGTTAAAACATTTACAATGTAAAATTTAGCTTTACTTCAACACACACATTACAAAATATTTATTTACTTCACTAATGAATAATTTTTTATCATCATTATCATCATATATTGCAGCAATTGAGCACAAAAGGATTTCGTACTAATTACGTTTAGCTTTAAACCCCAAACAGTATATATATGTGTATATATATACAAACACACACATATATTGTTGTATATATATATATACATATTATATATTATTAAAAACACATTTTTCTCTTTATTCTCTCACAAAAAAAAAATCATTTCAATTACATTCAAAAAGTTAAATCATAAGTTTAAGTCATACAAAAATAAGAAAAAAAAATAAAAAATTAATAATAATGAATTTGTAATTCTAGAAATTATAAACGAAACATTATGAACAACAGAAAAAAGTAAGTAATAATCAATGTCTTCGAAAAGCAAAAATAATAATGTACTTTGTATTATTGAACATGATCCACACACCCACCACCAACAACTCTCTTTATGTAACTTTTAGTGTAGTCTCTCTCATTCAGCCCCAACAAAAAACTCGCACTCCGCTTTCAAAGATATCGCATACTTCTACTTCTGTTACCACCTACAAAGCAACATGCAGTTAAATATTAAAATCAAATAAATCAAAAAATGTGTTGTTTCTTGTATTTTTTTATGCTTACAAAATCATAGTAATAACATTTATACTTGATAATGTTTTCATATATAAAACAAAAATACATATGTATATATAGATGTGTGTTTATATATATATATATACATATGTATACATATAACACTTTTATACATGTAAACAGATATTGAGATAGAAATGGAGAATAAGTGTGATTCAAATTAATACATACCAATGGAAATTAATATTTTTTATTGGAATTGGGAGGGAGATTCAGGAATGTGTTTGGAGTTAATAATTTAACTGGAAAGGATCAGGAAATATGATTTTGCATATAAACTAGAACTTATTCGTCAAACTCACCTAAGGCTTGCAAGTTAGGCATGTCTATGTTGCCCCTGTGTCCTTGACTATTCCAATTCGGTTGGTTTGGACCGGGGTTATACCGTTGCTGGTACATGCCTGGACCATCGGGTCCGCCTGGTCCGCGGTTACCGCCACTATGGTTACCAGGTCGTGGACCGCTGCCGTAACCACCGCCGCCGCCTCCACCACCGCCTCCGCCGCCACCTCCTCCTCCTCTGGTCTCGGATTTAGGAGCTGCATTGGATACGTGCACCGATACTCCTAAAACACATATAGATAATAGAGGTCAATAAAGTCCAGACATTATCATTATCATAAGTGCAAACTACCTTTAATGATGTGATCTTCCCCGCACAGACTTTGAGCGACCTCGGGATCCAAAAACGTGACAAAACTGAAAGCCCTAAACGGTTTTGGTATAAAAACGTCCGTAACTTCACCGAACTTTCCAAAATATTCGCGCAAATCGTCGGCGGTTAAGTCCTCTGTGCACCTTCCGATGAACACTTTACATGGCACTTGCTGGATCAAGCCCTCCTAAACAGCAAGACAACAAAATCTCATTAAATATTGGCTGGACCATTGTTTGCGGATTATTACCTTCGAGTTTGGTACTTTCACGTCGCACCATCGTCCATCAATCATATGTCTTTGCGCTAACACGCGCATCTGAGATTCATATGATGCAAATCGAATGAATCCGAAACCTTTAGACTGTCCAGACTTGGCGTCCTTTTTCACCTGAGCCATAAGAACCTCCCCAAAAGTCTCGAAATATTCACGTAGATTCTGCTCAGTCGTTTTCCATGGTAGTCCCAGCACAATCAAATCTGTGCACCGAAGCTTTGTTTCGATTCGTTTTGTCTTTGCAGTAGAATTCTCTAAATTGTCATCACTTTTCCTTTTATTCTCTGTAAAGTACATAAAAAATTACAGCAACAAAATCATATAAAATCACATCAAATTATTTTCATGTTATTATATAAATAATCAAATATATATAATGATTGATTTGAACTTGAAACCAAGCAGCATAGTGTCGGCTTGGATTGACGTACCTTTAGGGAAGACGCAATAAAATATTTGTGAACCCCAGCCGATCTCTGGCGGTGGATGCAGTCTCCCTTCGCTGAGGCGAACGCCTCGCATAGCTCTACTATCGGGATTTCGATATTTCAACCCACTTGAACCGGGAAACTGGGCCGATAACGTGCTGAGCAACAGAGTGCCATCATCCTCGCTGGGCAGTTCTATGGGTTCTTCACCCTCGTCCTCTGCGACTTGCAAATATTCCACCGACATTTTACACGCACAACTAAACGTTTCACACTATAAGCAACCCGAACTCACGCAAACAGCTAACTAAAAACTTATCAAAAAATATATGTATATAAATATATATATTTCCTTTTACAAAATATACATTGGACGCAATCGACCCTCAAACGCTCCAAGCAATATGGCTGAATATGGCGGATCCAATCGTCACAACAATACCACTATACAAAAAAATACAACCCTATACGCCTTCGCCGATTACGATAGTATAGGCTACCAGCAAATACTTGTAGAATAGTTTATAACCGTTGATACACTGTTAAAACTTAGTTAAAAAATGATGAATTGTTAAGGCAACGGTTATCTGTTGTTGCACTAGCCAGCACTAGCGGTATTGTTGCTACTATTAGATACAGTGGCATCTGATGACAATGACCAGAAACAAACAATCTTGATCTTTCGATTCCCTTCGCAAATTAAAAATATAACATTCACAGTCTTCTCTGAATATGAGCTCTATTAGTTTACAAAGGAGTAAACTCAAAGCAGACATTTGAATTTTTCAATGATTCACACACGACGATTGTCTAGGATTTTCATATTAACAATTTTCAATTGGATATGTCCAGATGATGTTGGCAGCATTGGTTCTGATAGATTTGGAAAATAAGATGGCCGCCAAATCATCCAGTTGTGCATTATCATCGGTACGATTAATTTAGCCAAGAGTACATTTGGAAAACGGATATAAATATAGAACGTAAGTGAGCGAACGTTTCATAAGAATCTTGGGATTTGTTCCCTGTAAGTAGAGGAGTTTAAGTAGTGCGAAATAATAGAGACCGGTACGGGAACACCGATTCGATCCCACATAAACATTCAATACACACGTTTTCCGCAACTATCCGACGAAAAACCGATATACTACACATATACATATATAACAAATCATATATACATATACCGTTCCTCTTAGCCGGCGCATTTCACAATTCCGTTTTCCTAGTGAGAGAGTGAGAGAACCAAAATAAAAAAAATGAAGATCACACTGAAAAACCTGCAACAACAGACTTTCCAGGTCGACATTGATCCCACGAAAACGGTAATTGAAGATTGTTCTTTTTTCCTTTGACGTTTCTTTGTTAACCTAAGCTCTGTTCTTCTTTTTTTTATTGCTGAATCATTTGCAAAATATAAACAGGTGAAGCATCTGAAACAACAGATTGAAACTGAAAAAGGGAAGGATTATCCAGCAGATAATCAGAGGCTTATTTATGCAGGTAAGAGGAGGTGTAACAATTCAAGCAGAATCATTTAATATTTAATTTTTTTTATTTCTTTTCAGGAAAAATCTTGACAGATGAAAATGCTATCGCAGAATACAATATTGATGAGAAAAAGTTTATTGTTGTTATGGTTACAAAGCCTAAGCAACCCGAGAAGTCAGATAGTGGAGATGCAGCACAAGCCCCCTCAACACCAGTTGTTGCACCAGAAGTTCCAGCATACCCAACAGTGGCGCCAGTAACACCAGTTACTGAAAGCAGCACTGTAGAAACAATCGCCCCTGCTGTTGCCGCCCTTAGTGGTGGTAATGCTGAGTCTACTTTGCTCATGGGAGAACAATATGATACTATGGTGCGCAACATCATGGACATGGGCTATGACAGACCTCAAGTCGAGCAAGCGCTTAGGGCCAGCTTCAACAATCCCGATAGGGCTGTGGAATATCTGATCACCGGTATCCCCGTTATGGATGAGCAGGAGGTCGTCAACGAAACTGCAGACATGTCGCAAATTGACGAGCAACAGTCGGATGCGGAGGACCCCTTGGCTTTCTTGCGCAGTCAACCACAGTTTCAACAGATGCGTCACGTCATCCAGCAGAATCCGCAACTTTTGAACGCCGTCTTGCATCAGATCGGTCAAACGAATCCTGCTCTTCTCCAGCTAATTTCCCAGAATCAGGAATCTTTTGTAAGAATGCTCAATGAACCTACTCCAGCTGCTGGTGGCGGCGGCGGCGGTGGCGGTGGTACCACAGTCACCACTCCACCCGTTTCAACAGCTCCAGCTACAGGTAACATCATTATATGCAAATAGATAAAAATGCAATTAATTACCAATTGTTTTCCATTGAATCAGGTGGTCAAGCTGCTGCTGGCTTACAGCAGGGAATGATTCAAGTGACACCGCAGGACAAGGATGCTATTGAACGACTGAAAGCGCTTGGATTCCCTGAACACCTAGTTGTTCAAGCTTATTTTGCGTGTGAAAAGAACGAAAATTTGGCAGCTAACTTTCTCCTTTCTCAAAATTACGATGACTAGATACAAAGATTTCAAAGAGATATATATATATATAAATAAATATATAAATATGTACTATTGATTACTAATTTGATGATGCGGTTTAATGCAGTGGTCAATTTTTATTTGAAAAAGGAAATATTATAAACAACTTTTTTTTGGTACCCTCTGTCCTTTTTTTTAAAAAAAAAATAATAATTAAGCTTGCTTTTCAAAAGTGTTTTTAGTCTGCTGTACATATAGCTGAAGTTTATAATGTTACAATTTTGGGTATTGATAACAAAACAAAAAAAAAACTTATACTATGTTGAGAAAGTTTGGAACTTTTGTACAAATACGATAATGATTATTAAAACAAAAAACATGTTTTCTTTTTGTCTTGTGTAGTTCTTTCATTGACATATTTCACAAATTGAACCATATTTACAAAAAAATAAAATACAAACAGTTACATGCTTTAATTATGTTTAGAGAGAAATTGGGCGAAAACACTTTCAATGGAAGATATTTTTATTAATAATATTAACTGAGTGGAAATGCTTTATTGATTCATAAATTATTTTAGGATTTTAGCAAGCTCCGCTCTTCCCGACACTAATTTCAAATTAGTCACAGAGCATTTGCACCTTGACTAATTAATATCGTAGTATTATCATAGCTCGTTCTACAACATTGTTTTTAGTTTATCCGCGCTGGGCGTTATCAATCTCGCCAAACTCTACCCAGTTTGAGATTGCCACGCCTCGCTTATAACAACAAAAAAAAATGAAATCGTTTACTTTGTCTCATTTCGTGTATTAATTAAAACCCATTTATTTAACCTTGTTAACATTTTTTTTTGTATACTGGAGTTACTTTTTTTATATGAATAAAATACTTTGTTTCTGCACTGGAGTTTTATTAAACGTAGATAAAAAAAACTGTCATTATTTTCTACAGAGTTTTACTCAGATACGTTGGAGGAATTTCGAAGAATTCAGGAAAATATGACATTCCAGAGTTGGTAATATTGATAGACAGTACAAAATATAATTTATTGCAGTAAAATATTTTTTCAACTGATGATAGTACAAAAATTATACACTTGTTGGAACTGCGATGATTTGCTGTAGCTGTATTTAAATCGTTTCAGTTTATACAAAATACGAAAGACTTCGTATTCAACTATCAGTTAGGAGGGAAACCTAGCACATTTAGTTACCATCACTCGAAATTATTGAATTCTTTGAAAACGTCATTATTTTAATGATGAGTTTGCATTTTCTTTAAATTATCAATGAAACCAAATTTAATTTAAAAAGTAGGTTGCTTAGAATAGAAACGCGCATGTTCCAATTCATTTAAAAACCATTATAAGTATAAATAAATAAAATGTCAATTGAAAACTAATTAAAATATTTCCGATGTTACTATTTCTGAAAGAAACGTCACATTAACTTAACTAATTTAAAATTAGATGTTTAAAGTTTAACATGTGCTCTTGACCTCGTTTCGCATACGTTATTGCGCGTATGTATTCTTAACAGAAAATGAATGTCTTTATTATTGTTAAAAATACCGGCGTCCCAAATATATACTTATTTATTGGCAGATAAGTTTGTCACTGGACGAATATAATCCGTTCTAAAATACTCGTTTTCCCATATAAATTAATGTAAATTACGATAATGCGTTCCTTGTCGGAAGAAAAAAGTATAACTTGGTCTCGATTTTTAATGATTTTCATATCTAAGGTTATTTTTATACTTTAGCTTTTTATTCGAAGACATGCAAGTATTATTACATTTTGCACACAAAAAAAACACAAATAACATGTCTAAACACAAGATTAGAAATTTTGTGATGACCACTAATATTAGGAACTGTTTTCCAATTCACACACGGTGTACTTGTTTATATTACTTGTATCAAGTCGAGAACTTGGCGGAGATCTCTTTATAAATTTAATATTAGTTTATATAAAAAAGCGTACATAGTGTGTTTATATATTGCATTTACAAACACAAACACAAATTATATTTTCAAAGTACAATCATCTTCTAAGCGAGTCACAATTTTTTCTTACAATTAATTTTGCTCGTTATGCGAGGTTCCACTGTATCATTACCTTGGTAACCAATTAAAAATAATTTAAATAACGCTTTGTGTATTGATAATTAAAACCGTACTAAAGCTAATGAGAATCTAAATGTCGAAAGTACTTGTAATGATTGTTTAATTACTTCTGGTAGAAGGCAGGAATGCCAAAAATGTGTCGATAATACAGATTGAATACAATGATTATTTGTTTACATGAATTTATTTATTGCAAATCTCGAATTGCGTTAATAATAACCTACTTTTTGGACAAGGTCGACAGAACAACATTTTTTTTTAGACACTAACGTCAGCAGTAACAAAAGGCAACTAAAGCCAAAATATAAATTTACGTACAGTTTGTTGACATAGCTAAAGTGCATATAACGTCGATGCTGGAAATAAATCTGATTAATCGTTGGTTAATATGCATACATTAATTCTTGATATTTAAATAAATATTATTATCATAAATAAATACGATTAGCATTCGGCTGAACTTGAATTATAAATTAATTTTGTAAAAAACAAAATAATATTGATGATTTTAGTAGAGAAATTATTTAATTTAACGGGTTTTCTACTTGTTAATTAGATAGAAGTAAATAGTCTCAAAGAGAAAGTAGTGCACGTAATTACCGGATGAACTACAAAACGTCTCATCAGCGGTCAAATATTATAAATTGAAATATTTCAGTTTGGTTAACATTGAAAATATATATTTTTTTTTATATTAATAAATTTAATTGGTTAAAATAACAGATTTACTAAACGGTTGTTATATAATGTATTTTTAGATTAATTTTTCATATCTAATTTCATAACTATGACTTTAGAAATATTATAATTAGACGAGTATAAAAATAAATCGATATAGACAAAATATTGTTATTGTATTGATCAAGTAATGGAAATTACTGTTCGTGTTTATTTCTCGGAAGTTATGACGCTATTAATTGCGATTGTAGTAAACAAATAAAGAATAATATTTAGTTTCATTAGTTGAATAAGATTTTGTTTAGGCTAAATAATCATGAAAGTCAGATAAGTCTATGTGACAGAAGATACTTCACTTGTCATGTGTAAATTAACACTAATAGAAAATGGCACCCAAAGAAGAAAGAATAATTGATTTGATTAGGTGAAGTCATTCAATAAAGATTGGATTCGTTCTCTCATATCTACAATATTATCTATGAGAATTACTTAAGTTAAAGTAATTCTGCTCAAAGTTATGACCAATAATCGTTTAGCTTTTTTCGTAATATGAAGTACAGTCAACACTCCTATAACGCGGTGAGTGCGTACCGCGTTATATGGAAACCGCGCTATAAGAAACTCGGATTTAACCGTACAAACCAAGCTAATTCGTTGCGTGTTCTATGGAAACCGTCTACCGTGTTGTATGGAAACCGCGCTATAAGAAACTCGGAATTAGTACAATTCACATCATTGGTACCGCGTTATATGGAGACCAATAAATACAAAAGACAAGATAAATTATTTTTATTAAATTGAATATATAAGGATTGATAAAAAAATGAAACAAGAACTAAACTAAAAAACTGTTTTTTCAACAAAAACAGTGAAGACTTTTGTAAAATTATGTAATCTTTCAACACTCATCCTCGCTGTCAGATATGAGTTGCCTAACTCGTCTTCTTTTAATGGGCAAAATGTCTTCATCACTTAGTTCATCTTCACATTGGTTTTCGATTGTAGCTTTTTTTTTCTAACTCCACTAATACCTCTCTATAAGGAGCTAAGCAATTTCTTAACTCTCTTTTAAACTTTGCGCTGCGCACCGTTGAACGATCAGTTTGAATGAAATGAAGTTCTAATTCTTAAGCAAAATTTAGACCTTTTTTCACATCTTGTAAATCGCGATTCGTTTTCCTTATTTTCGTTTACCAATGCATTTGAGGTGGATGCATCAATTAATTCCATCAGTTCTTCCTCATCTCAAGTTTCTTCCCCGAGTACTAGTTCTCTTACATCCTGATGGTTTACTGCAAATTCTTCATCGCTTAAAAGAGAAGCAATGTTTACTATTTCTGTAACTGGGAGTGAAATTGTAGAATCATCTTGTATTGCTTGTATTGTAAAAGAGGTTTCCAACACGAATTAAGCGTTGATGGGACTGTTGAACGGAAACCGCGCTGTAAGAGTACCGCGTTGCAATCGCTGTCGCAATTTCAGCTCCGCGTTATATGGAAACCGCTTTCTGAGAGTACCGCGTTATAGGAGGGTTGACTGTAGTCAGTTGATTTGTTACTAGTTGGTGTTTTTTTTGTTTTTGCCTGTCAAACAATAATATTGTTATGTCATTTTGATCTTAAAATTTACATAAGTCTGAATCTTTGAAAATATACGATATAAACCCTTGTGTTATAAGTTTTTATTAAATATCGACAATATTTTGAAAAAAAAAGTACCATATTTTTTCTTTGAATTATGGTGATTTTTATTACAAAAACGGATCAATGGTGTTTCCAATTTCAAAAGAAATAATGTTTGTATAGAATTTAAATATCACTAGTATTTAAGTCTCTTTCACGTCTCTTTATAATTTAAATATTGACATAAAAATAACGTCAAACGATAACGGAGATTGGAAATACCTGGTGTTAATAACAATTGAATAATATGTTGCGTTTAATTTTAACCGGGAGTTTTGGGAAGCAAAAATATTAAATGAATAGTATTCATTCAAAGAGTTTAAGACTTTGTAAATGTAATTTATTAAGTGATTGTTGGTAATTGGTGTCGAAACTGTAAATTAACTATATTTTTATTCGAATAATTAAGGGGTTGCATATTTTGTGTTGGCATTAGTGTCGCGTCCAAAATTGTTATTTGAAGTATTGAAAATTCAAGAAAATCGTGTTCTGCCAGTTTGTAGATTACAGGAAAATCAAAAGACGACCAGCATCCTCGACCAGAAGAAAATTACCAGTGGTGGATTACCGTGCGGTGAGATTGGCCGAGCCTCCGCAATTTCTCTGTGTGACGTAAAGAAGTTGACGTCGTTGCTGTTCGAAGCAATCCCAGAGGTCCGAGCGAGCGGCGGCTACAAATTGCACCAGTGGTAGCGACGGTTGCGTCGCGAGCGCCACCAGGTGTTGCCGACGTGCGACGACTATGTGTGGTAACGCGGCGCACGCGAATTGGCATCCGATCGAACGTCGGCCACTTCTTGCACGAGCGGATTTCGTATTTCAGTCTGTCCGGTGCGTTCAATTCAGCGAGATCGCCGCCTCCGCCAAAGAGCAAGATCCAAAAGACACACGGGTTGTGTGACGACGATATTATATTCAGCCAACAAATACACACGCACGCACGCTCGCATTGTCCCCGCATTCGGTCAATCAGAGTCGGAGAGACAATAGAGACATAATAGTTTAAGAACGGAAGCCCACCTTTGACCGATTTGTGCTAAAGACAGAAGCAAAGAAAGAAGAGGCAAATACATACACACTCACACACACACTCAGTCTCTCGAGAAGATAAATTAAATACACTCGCAACATCATCATAACATCATCGTACCTTCTTCCTCCCCTCAGCAGAGTTCTCGTCCCTCAGAACGAGAATAATACTTAAAATTAAGTAATTTTAATTATTTTCTGTTCACGATTTTAACTTGTTCCTCCCTCTCGTCCCGATTGATTATATAAATTTCCTAATTTATTTTTTCGTCGACACACCTTCCCCCTCATTCTTCGTCGTCTGCTCGTGTGTGCGTGTGTTCGTTGCTGCTGCAGATCGGTGGTGCTCGATTAGCCGCGTGTAATGGCTTTTTTGCGTACAGTGCTGAGAAAATGTGATAGGAAGTACGTCGGCTTTCTGCAGAAGGACTTGTTGCTGTTGAAGAACCAACATGCCATCGCCGCCCTAAAGTCGACCGCGGCTGCCTGCGCTAACGACAATGTGAACGCCTCCGCCTCCCCCAAGGATCCCCTGGACATCACCTTCGAAGACGCCAAGGCCGCCTTCAAGAGCAAGACGACATGGGAGCTGGTGCGCGCCTACATCGTCTACACCCTGTGCTCGTTCGAAACCCTCGTCGACCACAACATGAAGGTAAGAAAGAAAGAAATGCACACATTTCACCACCCGCCATACCCATCAACCCTCTGAATCGGCAGCGGCAGCCGCCGAACATTCCATTACGTAACCAGGGCCCAACTCAATTGGTCCGCTGCAGATTGGCACCAATTGAGCGGGGCCAATTCCAATCCCAATTCAGATTACAAAACGATTCGGAAGGAGGCGGCGGCTGTCTCTAACCGGAATCGAACGTCATCAAAAAAAAAAAATCAATTGTGTATTATTGATAACCAAAGTAGTAATGTTCTCTTCGCTGACCATCGATCGTAACGGAATTTCTATAGCAAAAGGTGCTAGCGAAACAATTAATGAATGGTTTCTAAAAAAAAAATACTAATCGTATATTCCGCACCGGAGCCATTGACCTTTCAATATCGATTTCATGCCATCATAGTAGGCTCGCATTATTCCACAAATGACAATACCAATAATAATAATCACCAGAATATAATTAAAAAGAAAAAAACTACCAGATTAGAAAGATTTCAATATGTAATTATGATCATAAATGATTCATTCATTATTTGAAAATTAAAATACAATTTTGCAGGCATGAAATTGGTAGAAAGTTGCGGACGCGTTCTTAAAAGACGCTCTTCTCAGTATTTGAAATACCGGTCTCCGATTGGTCCGGATGCGCTGATAAGATTTTCTTTTTTTTTTTGTACTTCAAGCTTTGATAATTCGAAGCGTCCGGCGAATACGCGACGCTTATATAAGCCAGTCGGGCGTCGTCGTTTGACGTGCGGCGGTCACGTGACGCGGCCGCTGCCGGATCGATTATGCACGTGGGCATAGAAGAGCGCGCGCCTGCGCCCCGCCCCGTCTATGGATTTTGATGCTTCCCCGAACTGGCGGCTGCTGCCTCCGTCCGACATGCATAATAGCCTTCGCCGCCGTTCGTATTGATTTTTCGAGGCTTTCTCTCTCTTTCTCCCCCTGTCTGTGAAAAGTAACGAATTGGTGGGAAAACGCCACTGGCCCATGCCTTTCCGTATTATTCATTTCCGGCATTATGACATAACTACCCCAGATCGCAACCCCCCTCATTTGAAAACTTCACAAACGTTACAGTTTTTTTTATTCTTCAAAAATTTATAGTTAAAAATATTCACTGTTTATGTGAAATATTGGAAATGATTAATGTTTTTACTTGAAATTCCAATGATCAATTTGAACTAAAGATCAAAAACTAGTTTTGACACAAAATAACATGTAATCATTAGATCATTGCTGGAAATTTATTAAAAAAAAACACGTTTTATCTTATTATTTATTTACAATATTTATTGATTCATTTAGAAGAAATCTCGCTTTCTGAAATAACTGTTCGGAAGGAAAAAAAAATAATTTACAAATGGAAAAAATTTATTGAGATTTTTACTTCTATATTTCAGTATAGCATGAAATTAAAGCAATAAAAAGAAACAAAGCAGAATTTCCAAAACTCACATCGCACGAAATACAACAAACGTGACGTATGCATTGCTAAAATCAGAATTAAATTAACGAAGTATTTCTAATTGAATCGATCAACTAATACTTAATTAGTTGAAATGAACCAATTAATATTGTAAATAAAGTTAAAAGTTGAAACTATCAATTAGATTATTAAAATAACTGAAACTTACGTTTACTCTATTTAATAATCTAGGGCTTTCATTATTTTTAATTAACATTAGATTAGCATTAAACAACACACCTCATTTTTTTTTTATTATTGCTGTTGGCAATTTGGAATTTCCCAAAATTATTAAAGAAGTTTAAGGAATGTTAATGATTAGATAATTGAAATTTTTAGAATTTATTTGTTTTTCGTGATTGAAGTAAAATTTTTGAAGCGAAGAATCTGAGATTTTAGCAAATATAAGATAGTTTTATTACAAGTAACTATATTTTAGAAGATCAGTAATCAGAAATAGGAAACTTCCGTTTTTGATTAAGCTTGGTAGTCTACTTCCGGAGTTTTGTATCAGCAATGAAATGAATATGTATTCTAAGAATTAAACTTAAAGACTGTCTTTGTCATTGAATTTAATTATTATTTTTTACTTATGCACTAAATAAGCAATTGTTTTCAACATCTAATTGAATAAGTAGGAATGTTTTCAAGTTTCAATGAATGAATTTTTTTTTTACAGATTTTTTTTTATATTAAAAAAAAAAATTTAGAATTGAGATGTGTCTTATACATTTGGGGGCGAAAAATACTGTACTTTTTTTTTAGAATAGAACATTAATAGTAATTCAGATTTATGTAATAGCAAAGTAAATAGTGCTTATTTAAGTACATTGAATACCGAAAAAAAAAGAGAGAACAGGAATGCAAAGCGGAAAAAACAGCTTATCGCTGCGAACTTCAATTAGTGATAATTTTCTGTAACGATTGCCGGATAGTTTCTAGCGTCCAAATTCTCGTCTGCATTATGGAATTTAAGTAAGAAATAGGAATGGTGAAATGTCAAATGGGAATCGAGCTATGAATATACGATAGCAGTAAAACCACGACCAAGATTAAGTTACTGAATTGACAAATATCAAGTTATCCCATACTAGAATCACGCTTAATCTCGTTATATTTATGCCGTGCAGCGAAAAATACAATCGAGCTAAAAAAAATAAAAACGACTTTTGCGTCGCCATTTAAATGGGAGGTGATAATCAATCGCCGTTCCTACGATTATTACAACAATTGGTTGGCAAGGTTACAATTGCGATGTTCTCACAAAAAAAAAATAAATACAAAAATTGTGTTATGCAATTATTTGTAATTGATAAATAACGGAAATAATTAAGATATATACGAGATGCTCCGAGTTATCTTTCTCGCATTCGTCGCATTCTTCTTTTACGTTTTGTTTGTTCGGATGTACACTCAACAGAAATAGCCGCCGTAGGGAAATTGAGGTCAAAATATTAATACACTTTTTGGGGGTACCCGAGCTCGCCTTTAGCAGTCTATATGGGCCTATAGACTATCCGCACTTGGCAAAGCAAGGCAACGCCGCCCTATTACTATTATTATAACCCGAACGTAATTATAGTAATAACAGTGTAACAGTCACTCACTGAGAATGCTTACGTAACGGCACAGCCAGAGCCCGTAGGTTGTATGGCCTGTCGAGCGTACGAAACATAAAAAAAAATAATATATATCATGCTCAAGGTTCTCGAAGAAGCTCCCACGAAATAGAAATAAATCCCAAAAAACAAAAAATATTTAGAAAAGTAGAAAATTAAAACGGATTAGATTATTTGTATGAGTCAATACGAAAAATGATTGTAAGAAAAACCTTTCCGCTGTACGTGTTTGTTTGTTGCATAATCGGTTTCACGGAACGTCAATTATTTATGCATTACCTTAGGTTCTCTCGGAACCACGTGGTCGCGTTTCCACCGTTGTATATAAATGCTTAATCGGACTTCCTAGCGTCGAGTTGAAAAGTTCCCCCCTTCGATAATATGCATTCACGATACTTGCGTTAATATTTCGCGTAACGTATACATATATTGTGTTCTAGAAATAATAAAAAAAAAAATAAAAAGCGCTGATAATTTACTTTCGCCACTGATTCGCATGCAAATTTCAAAGAATCCTTGAGAAAAACAACGAAAAAAAAATAAAGAGAGCTCACGAATGCTCGAAGACAGCGGATTATTGATTTTCGGAAGGGAGCGACTGGAATCTCCATGGCTACATCGAACTATCACTAAATGGACCAATTTCGTTCTAATCAATACAAGTAAAAATCGTGTTAAATGCTTGATTCCCATCGTGCAGTGGTACAGTTATACGGTGCAGTTAATCTAATTGTTTTTTTTTATTTTAGTTTTGTCATTTCAACTATGCCGACATGCGATCTGTTTAATAATAACAGATAATGAGTGTCCAGGCAGCGTCAAGGATTTCGTAACTGAAACGAACGTTGTTCCAAAGAATCTCTGATATATCATCATAAATAGTCGGTTAACCGAATCATATTTATAAAACGCAGCGGATTTAACATTTACCGATTTTATGAATAATTGTCGGTTTGCACAATTGTTTTGTTACACAACAGAAATATTTTTGTTTTGTTTGTTATGCAAATACCGATGATGTTCGCAATTATTAGGATTTTATAAACAAATTGCATGCGTACATCCGTTTAATGATTTGCGGTGTGTCGGTTTTGGATTTTCGTAATTCCGTAAAATGCGATGATGATTTGCGTTTGCTATTGTCGTGTAAAAATTACGTGGCGCAAATTGAAAATCTGTTATGTAAAATGTAGATTGCGACTTAACCGACGGACGACGATAACCTATTTTCTTGTCTTTCTTTTTATTTTTCGTGTGTTTCTATAGAAGGTTTCGGTTCTTGGGAGTTTTCTTTTTTGTTTCGAAGCATTTATAGGTCGAATGATTATCCTTGACAGGTAGAAAATAAAAGACCCTCGTTGACATGTTGTTCGACGCGTATTTGGAACCAAGTACTGTAGTACTTACTACTGCGGATCGAGGTCAGTGTTAGTGGTTCGAATTTAGAACTGCGATTTGTAGATGCCAATTGCTGTTGTGTATTAACAAAAGGCGACCTCTCCTGCACGCTCAACGTCAGTCAAACGGGCTGACTTTTGTCGCCTTCCTTTTTGACCATTCGGAATTGAAGACACGAATGTTTCCGCTCTTGAAATAACAGCTGTAACGCATGCAATTCCAATGGCTGTGACGAGTGATTGTTTGCTCCTTCGGCGCAATCGATCTAATAATCTTTGATGTCATTATGTGTACATTTACTCGTATTTTTAGCCCGTTGCATAATTGAACGTTCGGCGGATGCGCCGGGCCGTCTAGGATTTTATATGTAGGCTTGAATTATTCCCGGCTCGTTTGCGATTTATAAATATATTCAAGCCCCCAGTCGTTATATAATGGCCATAGAGGGCAAAAAAAGAAGATGTAACGAAGGAAGAGAGAAAATCGTGTTTTCTGTCTTTGAATTGTTTAAAATCTATTTTTAATGGATCGCATTCCAAGCGGTACTCAATTGGATTGGCGATCATCATGTGACGACCACAAGGTTCACGAACGATTGACATTCAAGAATTCGTGTTGTTACTTTTATTTCATCTTTTCTCTGTTGTTTTCCGTGAAAGTAGCGAAAATTATTTATATTGAGATTCCATTCGGTTGGCGGGAAAATCTATACCAAGGTCGACCGGGTTCGACAGTGCGTTTCGGACGACCTTCTCAATTATGCGCCCAGCACTTAAGCTATATTGATTTCAAGGTAAATCGCTACAAGATTACTGACGAAACAATAATGGTGATGCCAATTAAAGCAGAATAATTGTCCAAAAATTTCCAAAGTTTTTATAAGAATATTAATAATAATTAAAGTATTTCATTAAATGTACATTATCATTCTATCATTATCATTAATATACATTACATTCAAGGTAACTTACTATAGTGAAATAATTGTTAATAATTATAATATAATTGAACCTTTTTTTGTTTTTCAAATATTTGAAACTATACAAAATCTCTTATTTTATCAATTAAATAAGCTGGTGATTACTTCAGATTAAAATCTAATAACTAATTAAAGTGCATAAAATATTGATATTTATTCCCAAGCTTAAATAAGTAATTTTATGAATTTAATATCCACTTTTTATTTCACTCGAAATAAAAAGAAATACATTCTACTACAATTATGTAATAAATGTAAAAATTACGGTAATATTGAAAAAAATTCCAATGTTAGCATTAGAAGAAAAAAAAAGTTGTATACAGTTGTAATTTATTTGTAAGAAGAATAACATAACTTAATCAGAGCTTCAAGGTTACTTTCGTGGCACGAATTTTGCAGATTTTTATTTCCTTTCTTTTCGTGTGAATATTTAAGTTCATATGTTTGTGCCAGATGGTTGCGAAATTTTTCCCAGAAATAACTAACTCAAAACATTTCACTCTTTGCCTCGTTTTTTTTTTGTCCCTTGTTGTTCGACTAACGTTCGCACCACCGCGAAAATGTTGTTCGATGTTATGTAACGATGCCCTCCCCGAGTTATGCGCGTATTGATTTTTATTGCGGCAGCGTCGCGACGCCAAATCGTCTGTCCGCCACCATTTTGGGCGTCGTTCGCAAGGAAATGCATCAATGATTTGCCAAATGCGTAATCCTTGTATATATATATATTTTTTTAAATATTTGAAATTTGACTAATTTTTCTTTTCTTTTTCTTATCTTTTTGCAGCTGATGAAAGTTTCTCGAGCCATCCTCGGCGACCGTCTGTTCACCGCGCTGATGAAGGGCACCTTCTACGGACATTTCGTGGCCGGCGAAGATCAGTACAAGATTCGTCCAACTCTGGAGAGGCTCCGATCCTTCGGTGTAAAACCGATCCTCGATTACTCAGTAGAAGAAGATTTGACCCAGGAGGAAGCCGAGAAACGTGAAGTCGAGTAATTATTTGAACTCACGCACAACGGGGATCACTCTGTATTTCATCAATTTGCGTTTTTGCAGATCCTCTGTCCCCGAAGATAAAGCAAATGTCGATGATACCGAGTCTTTGAAGCAATACAGCGTGGATAAAACCTTTGCCGATAGGCGGTACAAGGTGCAATCAGCCCGTACATATTTCTATCTTAATGAAGCTACCTGCGAGAGGAACATGGAAACGTTCCTGAAATGCCTCGAAGCGGTTGCCGGTGAGTACCCTCTACCTGTCCAAGGGACAGAATTTCCTTAGTTACCTCATCGACGTCTTTCTTTTGTCCCTTTCTACCTTTTACAAATTAAAAAAATATTATATATATAACAAAAAAAAAGAAACACACGCTTAAACTAATCCGAATTCCGTGTCGATCGGTTACGCAAGTCCTGGACGTCATTTCTGAGGTGCGTCTTTGATGTGCACCGAGAAGGTAAACGGTCGTAGGGAACGCAGAGAGCGTTAATCACTTTGGCTGGCTATTATTGGAAACAGGATCTGGCCCGGTTTTTCGGTGAGGTACAGATGATGCGAGATTTTTTGTTTCTTGGATGCTTGACAAAATATATCCTGAAAACAATGACAATGTAAATAAATCGAGGCGCGGGAGTCTTATGTAACCGCGCGAATACTTTACTTCGAATCTCTCCACTTTGTAGCAAACCTACAAAGATTGGAATATCAAATTTCTTCAATCCGAAATGTACCATTTTCAAAAATTAAAATGGAAAGAAAAGTTATTTTTGCACCTCATTCCTGTTCATTGTTGTAACAACCTATGTAGGTCATAATTAAGAATGTGACGTGCAAATTCATACGCTCACATGCGACGATTCTCGTCTATTCGATCAGGGGATTCGGCATGTGATCGAATTTGTGATGCTTTTTTAAATAAATCTTAGCTCATCGCGGTGTTACATAATCAGAGAGGTTTTTTTTTTATTATTATGACTTGTATTTTCTCGTTAATTGGATTTGCTTAATTTGACCGCATAGAAGAAAAAAACATCGCCGACTACTTGAAACAAATCGATTTAAAGGCAATTGTTTTATGGTCGTTTCGGTTAGGCAGGACTTCATGTTCGGAGGGTATTGCTACTACCCACGGATAAATAAGGTTATTTACGACCCGATGACTCAACTAGGCTACTCGCATTTATTTTAAACGTATAATTTAGCGTCAGAAATAAGCCAAAATTATATAACACTAGAGGATATTATTGTTGTATTACTCTTCTTTCTCGTATTTCTCTTATTCTCTCTATCTCACTCACTCGATGTGACGTTGCTTTCTAATCATAATTAACTAATTACTAATATTTGCGTTTTGTTTTGTTTTCTGCCCTTTTTTACAGATTACGATAGCACATCCAAGACTGTTCACGGGCCCCGTAAGTGTGTGCTGAGCAAAATCTTCAAGTTGCCGTTGTATTCTTAATTTTACTAGTAGTTCCTCTTTCGCTGTGGTAATCACGTATAACATGAATTTACAAAAGCTAATCATTGGGGTTACCATAACTACTATCTTGATCCCCCACCTTTAACTAACAATTGTACCAAACAATTTTCATGACAATTCTCTAGAAATATATGATAGGACGAAATAAAGAGGACGTTTGGTAACCCCACTTTTGTGAATTTATAGCAATTTCATTACTAGTTCTCTTGATCATTTATTTAGTTGCCGTAGTAAAGTATTTATTATTATTATTTCTACTAGTAGATAGTCCTTTACTTTATTTATTTATTATAATTTCTTTCGTTGTTGTTATTGTTTTTTTTTTTATAGAAATGCGATGCAGTATCTTTATTTATTTTTATTTTGTTGTTGGTGAAAGCTATAGCTGTGGCACATCTTTTCAGTATTGTTCGATTATTATTTAATGTTCTTCATTGTTTTGTCACGAGTAGTCCATAGTGAGTCTCAGGCGATAAATTAATTTATATCTTTTTTTTATAGGCTCCACTTACGGCACCGGAATCACCGCCATCAAGCTAACTGCTCTCGGCAGGCCACAACTCCTCGTGAGTACTTTTCTTCTTATTATTATTATTATTATTAGTTTGTAACAAGCAACGCGTATTCTAATCCTATTATTTTTCAGCTTCAATTATCTGAAGTAATCATGAAGGCCCGTAAATACATGACTGAAATCGTGGGCGGCGAAGGTAACGTTCTCTCGCATCATACAACCCGTGAAGAATTGGAGAAGAAGATCAGAGATGCTAACATCACCGATCAAGCGTCCGTCACTAAATTCTTGGACAGCCTCACGGAAGATAGCAAGGGGTAGGTGTAGCAATAAAAAAAAACGAAAATTGAACATAAAATCGAATATGTGTTTCCGTTATTTCCCCCAATTAACGATATTCTCTTTGTGCGTTGGAAAAAAAATGGGTCTCCTCTGTGTCCGTATGTTTCTAGGTATTCAAAAAAAGACTCTAACAAGGCCTAGTGAGTATTATGTGAAACACCAGACCCCTATTTACGTTTGTTACAATATAGAATAGAAGACCTTTCATTCATTTTGTTCCCATTTTACTTATTATAATGAAACTGATCTTTCTATTCACAGTTCCTTACATGCGTGATCTTATAATACTCGCTAGTCGCCTGCCCAACCCCCATTTAAATCAACATTTTAGATACGCTTTTCCAATGAATTTACTGCTTTGTGCGCTTGACAATATATCAGATTTTTAATAACGTATTATTCGATTTTTTTTTAGCATTATGCACTTGTTCCCGTGGTCTGGAGTCGTTGACGATAACCAAGAATTGAGCAGCACCTTCCGTGTGCCAGACCTTAAGAGGGGTCGCATGGTTCGCTTAATCACCAAATTGTCAACCAAAGAGGAAGAAATGTTTAGGAACATGATCCGCAGAATGAACACCTTAGTCAAGGTACGATTAGTATCAAATATTATTTACGTGTGACTATATTATTGTTGTTGTTTTTGTTACAGGCTGCCCAAGATATGGACGTACGTATAATGGTTGACGCCGAACAGACTTATTTCCAACCCGCCATCTCCCGTTTGACCTTAGAATTCATGAGGAAATATAACAAAGAAAAGGCTGTCGTTTTCAACACCTATCAATGTTACTTGAGGGATGCCTTCAACGAAGTAACCACCGATCTTGAACAAGCCAAACGTCAAAACTTCTACTTCGGAGCTAAGTTGGTTCGCGGCGCCTACATTGAACAGGAAAGGGCCAGGGCCGCTGCCCTCGGCTATGCCGATCCAACAAATCCCAACTTCGATGCTACTTCTGAAATGTACCATCGCACTTTGACCGAGTGCCTGCGACGCATCAAGGAATTGAAGAATCGCGGAGAAGACCAAAAGAAGATCGGCATCATGGTTGCCTCGCACAACGAAGATACCGTTCGATTTGCCATCGAGAAAATGAAGGAAATTGGCATCGAGCCCGAGGATAAGGTCATCTGTTTTGGTCAATTGTTGGCCATGTGCGATTACATTACCTTCCCATTAGGTATGTATATCATAATCTTACTTCGACATTTATCGACATCTCACGTTCATATCTTTTTCGTTCTTCAGGTCAATCTGGTTATTCCGCTTACAAGTACATCCCATATGGTCCAGTCAACGAAGTGTTGCCATATTTATCGAGAAGAGCTCAAGAAAACAAGGGTGTCTTGCAGAAGATCAAGAAGGAGAAGAGGTTGTTGTCTAGCGAACTCCTGCGCAGGTTGGCCACCGGCAAAATATGGTACACACCCAAGGGCAACTACGTGCCTGTCTAAAGATAACGTAAGATTTCAAGAATAAAAATATACATAAACACACCCAAATACGAAAGGATATTAATTTGCTCGTCTTTGCAGGAAACTTGAATGTATCGATAAACCAATTTAAATGAAAGTATTTTTTGTCCTGTTATTTTTTAATTTTGGACAAGGAATATATACCTACTGTTTCGTAGATAAGTAGTTTAAACAAAAAAAGACACTCCTACCGTCGTTATAAATGTATAAAACAAATTACCCCTCTCCGCCACCCCCCCGAAAAAAAAATCAGAAAAAAAAAGAGCAAACAACTAATGCAACTACTATACAAGTTTGCGTGATGTTCGCCATTCCCACGTATTTAAATTATTAAATAATCAAAAGAAAAGAAAAAACAAGTTTAAAATGTCTGTTTCTCCTTAAGCCAGCCTAAAAGAGAGGTTTTCTAATACGCATTCGTCTCTTTCTCTGCGAGAAAGAACTCTTCGTATTTACAAACCCGTCACGCAAACTGTAGTAAACTAAAAATAAAAAAAAGAAAAATAGGTAATAATATTTTAGTTAGAAAAATGATGATTACAGCTACAAAAATAACAATAATTTATATTGTACAGTTTTATTGTTTTTATTCTTTATTATTTTTTTTTTCTTTCTTTTATATGTGTTTTACTTAGACCATCCATCCCGTGTACGTCGAACGACAAACATTATTTTTTTGACGCGTCTTTTAAAGATTCTATCTTTTCGAGGTTTCGACCGGGGATGGATGATAATACTCAGAAGATGCAGCTCCGGCTCTTGTTCAACAAAATCATTCTGTCGGTTTGAGATTTGTCCTTTTCTTTGTTTCATTTTATTATTGAATTTAAAATTGTGATAGTTACGAGAAAAAAAAAACATCTTTTTTTTTTGTTGAAAAGAAAAAGTGAAACTTCAATTAGTTTTTATTTTTCATTATATTTTTCTTCCCTATCGTCCAGCCCACCCCCCTCCTACCCTCCCAGTACTATTTTATCATTTTATCTAGATTGTTGTTGTTGATGTAAGACTGGAAACATAATGAGGGTCGTTGCTTTGTCAATGTGTTGAACGAAGAGGATATAATTGTGACAATAAGAAAATATACTTTGATTGCAACTGCATACCAGTTATATTTTTTTCGCGGTCCCGAATTTCGTGGTTTCGTTTACAATCACATTCACCTGGAACAAGTTTTGTGATCCAATGAAACGATCTTATTGGTATTCTAGAACTTAGGTAGAGATTGGTTGACTACAGTATCATATCTGATTGCCTATTGGACGGAATCATGTACAATTGCTATAAAGTAAGTGGGCGTAAATATAACAGTGCTTTTATTAAGTTTGGTTTCTTTAATAAATAGTGAATGGTTTTAAGGACATTTATAAAAAGGAGGATACATACTTAATCTATTTGTACAATACAAAAAATGATATAAAATATGTAGCTGATTTGACAATATCGCACTAAAAGTGAAGTTCCTTTCTGTTACTGGACTTGCGTTTGTTCTATTAGGCCTTGTTGACGAAATCTTCTCCCTTCTGGATGGTTTTCTTGAGCTCTGGGATGGCGGCCTTCAGCAAGTTCTTCTCGTACTCGGAGAGGTTGCCCAAACCCATGTTCTTCTCGAGACCGTTCTTGCCGAGCAACAACGGAGTAGAGAAGTAGGTGGCTTCGGTAACGTCGGAGCGAACATATGCGCACTCGATTACGTTGGACTCGCCCTTCATGCCTCTCATTAAGGAGATAGCGAATCTGGCTCCGGCGTATGCCATGGAGAGGGTGGCGGAACCGGCGCCTGCTTTGGCCTTGACGACCTCCGTGCCGGCTTCCTGGATCCTTTCGGTCAAAGCCTTGAGCTTGTCGGCGGGGAAGTCGACGGCGGGTTTGCTTTGAGAGATCAGTGGCATGATGGTGATGCCGGCGTGACCTCCGATGACCGGCACGTTAACTTCCATCGGGTTCAGTCCCTTGGCTTCAGCGATGAAAGCGTTAGCCCTGACAACGTCCAAGGTGGTAACGCCGAAGATCTTCTTCGGGTCTAACTTACCGGCCTACATGTATAGGGTCAAGTGTTATTTAGAAATGTCACAAAATCATTTATTACTACTGATATTACCTTCTTGAATACTTCAGAGGCAATCGGTACGGTGGAATTGACTGGGTTCGAGATGATGGCCAAGCAAGCTTTGGGACACACCTCGGCGCAGGCTTTGGCAATATCACGAACAATTCCAGCGTTCGTGTTGAACAAATCATCTCTGGTCATACCTAGAATGGAAAATACATGAAATATAGTGCCAAATTTTATTATAATATAAATCGATTGACTGGACACTTGCCAAGTATCGTGTCGTTAGCGCAGTTACAAAAGTGAGATTACTTATAGAAAAATGCAACACTGCAATCAATAATGACAATTTCTGCAAATATCAAATACTTGCTCAATGACTTAACAATTTTATACTCGCGTCAAATTGTAATTACTACATTTTCATTGTACTTCTATGATGATTATCATATAAACACAATAACTATGTTCAACGAATATTGTTAATTAAAAACAGACTATAATCATGTATACCTGGTTTACGTGGTACACCTGCTGGAATGACAACGATATCGCAGTCTTTGAAGGCATCCTTAGCGGCATCAGGTCCGTTAAAACTGCAAGTTTAAATGAATTAAATACAAACGAACCATGTAAGTGATGGCAAGACTGACCCTAAAACTTTGGCAGGGGTCTCGATGTGTGATAAGTCGGCAGCGACACCGGGAGTGTGCACGATGTCGTAGAGACGGAGCTCGGTGACCAACGGACATTGCTTCAGGAGCAAAGAAAGTGGTTGACCGATGCCACCGCTGGCTCCGGCGACGGCAACTTTGAAGTTGTTCTAAAGATAGAGGAGAAACAATATCACATAATTAGTTTTCTGTTTACAGCAGCCGATTACGTAACGTAAACAGGTCCATCGTACATGTTTTTTTTTTCACCGTGTTATATAAAACCTATGACCACTGATTATCATCAAAAACAAATTTTGACTTTCCTATAACCTTTCAGTATCGAATTACAATGATCCAAGCTTACTTAGACTTGAGATACTAATAAATTGGTGAAACTATACTATTTTATGAAAACCTTCGATCTATTGAAACAACAAATTTAACAGATTCAAGCACGAAACAATTAGCATAATTGAGCACGTGTTATTATTAGGAACTTATGAATTTCAAAAAATAAAAACAACTTATTAAAATTAACAGTGATTTATAAAATTGCATAGTTCACTGTAATATTCCATTATCCTTATCTCCGTCACGATTATATGCAATAAAGACAATGAAAATATAACGCGATTGGAATATAAAGTCGTGTGAATCGTGTTCCAATTGGAAAAAAACGCAATGTAGCTACTAGATATTCAGACTCTGCGCCTGAAGAATAAAAATTCATCTAAAATTAATTTTTGGACCATTTCCTACACTAAAAATACCCCAATAAATATGTACGCACGTATTCCTTCTATTTATATCTAAAACATAAGAATCCAGTCGCAAAGAAATCAATTAATTACAGCGTTTGATGAAAACAGAGAAAAAAAAGTGTAGCAGAAGTAGCAGCAACACAAACAATTACATAATGAAATTTAATTGATCGCCGGAATACGACAAACAACTGATAACGACGCTTTACAATGGTAATCTTCAAATGATGGATTCTTTTTGGGTGTATATTTACCTGTTTGGAGGTGCTGAATTGTCTCGCGACTGCGGCTGGCTTGAATACCCTGGAGAACATGTTTGTATTTGAATACTTAATTACAAAATATAAAAATAATTGGCGCACGGTTTTCAAGCAAAACTGTGTGACCTCCTCTCAAACAGACGACCGATTTATGCAGAGACCTGAACCGTATTTCAATAGCCTTTGACGTCTACATGCGACCATGTGACCAAGGCTCCGTGACAGAACCGAGATACAAATTCAAAAGCAAACATGCCGTTCGTGCATATGATTAGATGGGAATTCATCTAGAACACCTGATAAGAGATTCTAAATGCAATTATGAGATTATATTGTGAATCATATTTGTAATTGTGTTATAAATTAAATCATTTCTAGAACATATCAGTGCTAATTGTGTTGCATACAGTTCAATTATATTATAGCAAGTGTAGGTTGACAAAAATTAGATATAAAATTAATTTAAAAATAATTATATTTGTATCATGTAAGTGAACAAAAATTCCGATAAGAAAACCGATTCGAAATTCTGTACTTCGATCCTATAAGAATTCCATTACAAAAGGCACCGTGATACAAATTTTATCATTGAAAAGTATAAATTGGAGACAGAAATAGTTCCTCATTTATAAAAAAACCAGAGTTCAAATCAGATAAACATGAATGAATAAAGTTCAATACTATTGATTGTACAAAGATACTCTGATGATCAAAGATATGCGACTTGTCTTAGTTATATCATGTATTAAAGTAATAACTATGCAGACTAACTAAAGCTAAAACAGTTTGTTTCATTTCAATTTTTCCTATGGATCATGTGTATTTTGATAAAACTGCTGACGTAGACCGTTGATCTACATACGTCGCGCATAATATAAATCTAATACGGTCCTAGTCAAATATCGTTCTAAAGCTACTTAAGCAGAGTCCCCCAGATGTCGCTTATTAAGTGCAGTTATTTATCAAACATAATTAACCTTGACAAGTATTTAACCTCGAAATACTTCCTAGTTGTGTTTTTTTACTGTTCTCACAATTGACAACGTAGATGGTTGGCCATCCATAAAATCACCGAAGAATGGCGATACAGTAGAAATCTCGACGTACAACAAAATTTACACCTTTTTAAAGCAATATTTACATAAGAAAGAAAAATCTAAATACAAGCAATATGAAGCTACTATACTGCATCCCAGTGTTTGTGATATTAATTTTAAGGGAATCCCTCAGCAGCCCAGTGGATCTATCTTCCAACAACGAGATCGAAGACTTCCTGGAAAATCCCAAGTATCAGAAGTACGATGAGCTGACTGACTTGTTTAAGCAATTGCAAAAGCAATATCCGAATCTGGCGAAGCTGATATCGGTGGGTAGGTCTGTTAAGAATCGCGAGTTGTGGGCATTGGAAATCAACGCGAACGTGCAGAAGGAGAGGTCACAGTTGACCCCCATGTTTAAGTATGTTGCAAACATGCATGGGGATGAAAGCATTGGTAGACAGTTGACCATTTACATGGCACAATACCTTCTGGCCAATTATGGAAAGAATGAGCGTGTTACAAAGCTTGTGAACTCCACTGATATATTCCTGATGCCATCCATGAATCCTGATGGCTTTGAGAACTCTGAGGAGGGAATGTGTGAGTCCAAGGAAAGATATGTTGGTAGGCAAAATGAAAACAATGTCGATTTGAATAGGGATTTCCCAGACCAATTTGATCCAATTAGAATTGGTAAGTTGTAACAGACAGATTCATTAAAATATATTTTAATCGTTTTGTTTTTGTTTTGCAGGAACTATTTTGTCTGGAAGGCAACCTGAAACCATCTCACTCATGACCTGGATTATTTCTAGACCTTTTGTGCTCTCTGGAAACCTGCATGGTGGAGCTGTTGTTGCCAGTTATCCATATGATGACTCTGCAGCTAGAAGAACTTGCTGCAAGGAGAGTGCAAGTCCAGACAATGAGCTTTTTAAACAATTGGCTTTGACCTATGCCAAACCCCATGCACCAATGTCTCAGGGTGAGGCATGCCCACATGATAAATTCAAGGATGGTATTACAAACGGAGCATTGTGGTATGAAGTTAGAGGTAATTAACGAAAAATTATTTTATTTGGATAATATTTTATTTATGTTTTGATTTTCTTTTGTAGGCGGCATGCAAGATTTCAACTATGTCCATTCTAATTGCTTCGAGGTGACTTTCGAGTTGAGCTGCTGTAAATTCCCGTTGGCCAAGGTGTTGCCTCGCGAGTGGCACCTAAATAAAGAGTCTATGATTTCGTTCATCGAGTCTGTGCATTGGGGTGCTAAAGGCTTAGTTACGGACAAGAGCAAAGAACCAATCCTAGACGCAGACGTAGTTGTAATTGGTATCAATCATAACGTCACGACTTCCAATCGCGGAGAGTATTGGAGATTATTGTTACCAGGGGAGTATCAAATGTTCGCCACCGCCTATGGGTAAGATTTTCAATTTACTCTATCGCTTCGTTTTGAATGTTATCTAGCAATAATGTTATTTATTTATTTTCTCCATTGTTCTTTCAACACGCTTAGTAAATGGCATTTTGCGACTGAGTGATTTTGTATGCGGTTTCGCTTCGCGCTCAATAAAACAAGCAAAAGTTGAATTTCCGCACTTTGGCCACTTCCTATAAACGCTTATCTCGCGATACGAAAGTCTTTAAATGAATAGCAATAAAACAGATTAAGCCTTCTTTTAATTCCACATCCAGTTTATTTATAGATTGTTTACCATTTCTTTCATTTTATTTATTTTTTGTTGTTCTTTACTAGCTATGAACCATCGAAACCGATCACCGTAACCGTGAGCAAAGACCAAACGACCGTTCAACATTTCATCTTGGAGCGCGCCGTTCCCACCAAAGGTAATGTCAGAAGTGGATGGGCGTGGTCCAAGTAAAGGATTAAGTTACCATTTCTTCTTGTGCCAAACTAATTTATTTTCTTGGTACTATAACTAAGTAACTCGGCATAAATTGATCTTTATTAGGCTTAAACGTTAGGTGGTGGGGCAATAAATAGCGGGTGATGGTTACGCAACTCTTACATTCGAATCGTATAAGATTATATTTGTGGTGTAGAGTATGGTAAATGGAACAAACTAGAAGCTGCGTTTGCATGTTCTCTATATGATGAATCTCTAATTAGACTTCTGTTATCATTTTAAAAGAATCGAAAATTGCTCAAATTTATTTATTATATTTTTTCGTTCCTTGATAGAAGGAGATATCTAAAAGCTATTAAAAATGTACAATAATCATGCATGAATTACGACTGCACCTATTTATATAATTTCAAGTATCTCTTATTAGCTATTAACACTAGTACAAATCATAATCGCAATACCTCACGAGTTGTTTGTTAAAGAGAAGTAGTGATCTTTTTTTAATTGTTTATTATATTTTTTTATTTGCATTTTCATTTTATAGACTGTTTTGATTATGTATATGATTGTGTGTATTCAATAATTATATTATTTGTTGATACGCCAAAAAAAAAAAAATATATTTCTAGAGTTGAACAAATATATGTATATATTAGAAAGAAACGGATTTTTTTTTACGACACTTTCATTTTTCTACTTGCACACCAGCTTCTAGTACCGAAAAGAAAAACCTTCATCAATCCTTTATACTAATTTTTTCCTGTAAATTCACATTTATGCTGTTAAGATAGATCTTAGTTGAGTTAAATGCGGACTCAATTTTTTAGGTGGTGCCTATGAGGAGATTGTTAATCTGACGAGGCCGATGTTCGATCAGTACGGCTTCATGATCGATCCCGGTTTAGAGTTCCACCATCATAATTACACTGACATGGAACGATTCCTTTTGGAGTACAACAGCACTTATCCGAATATCACTGATCTGAAGGTTATCGGTAAATCCGTGCAAGGACGTAATCTGTATGTCTTCGTGTTGGGAAACACACCTACCAAACACGTTCCAGGTAAACTAAGCTAAGAAATGATGCGATGCGAGTGTTGCGAATGGGTAATTTGTGTTGCAGGTAAACCGGAATTTAAGTATGTTGCCAATATGCATGGTAATGAGGTGGTCGGTCGCGAAATGCTGTTACTCCTCATTAAATTCCTTTGCGAAAATTACATGTCTAACGATCGTATTACGAAGATGCTGAACACAACTAGGATACATATAATGCCGAGCATGAATCCGGATGGATATGAGATGTCCCACGAGGGTAAAGCTCATTTAATTCCTCGAACTGAATGTCGTGAATAATAATGGTTATTTACAGGCGACAGCGACAGCACAATTGGTCGAAGCAACGCGAACAACGTCGACTTGAATCGCAATTTTCCGGATCAATACGTTATTAATAATGTGCGTTTGAAATCGTTTTTATTTGTTGCGTATATTCATTTTTTATGAGACGTGTTTATATTTGTAGTTTAACAAAGTGACGGAGCCTGAGACGAAAGCTATGATGGATTGGATTCTGTCCGAACCGTTTGTGCTCTCTGCAAACCTGCACAACGGAGCGCTCGTAGCCAACTATCCCTACGACGATAATCCCGACAGCAACGAGTACATCGGTCAAGCGAATCCTTCTCCCGATGACAACGTTTTCAAAAATCTCGCCCACACATATTCGGACGTATGTTATAATCATCTTTGCTAAAGCAGCGAATGTTTTATTTTTAATATGTCTTTAAGGCGCACAGAAAAATGCATCTGGGAAAACCGTGCCCGTTATTCCCCAAGGAGCATTTCGAAGGTGGTATCACTAATGGAGCCAAATGGTACAGCGTAACTGGCGGTATGCAAGACTGGAACTACCTGGTGGCTGGATGCATGGAGATCACCCTTGAGTTGGGTTGCTACAAGTTTCCGAAGGCAGCGCAACTGCCCAACTACTGGTTGGACAACCACGACGCTCTCCTATCTTACATCGAGCAAGTACATCGCGGAGTCAAAGGTTTCGTCTTCAGCACAATCGGTCGCGGCATCCCCAACGCCGAGGTTTACGTGGAAGGGAACAACCACGCCGTTCGCACCGCCAAGACCGGAGATTACTACCGAATTCTTTTACCGGGAACTTACAATTTGACTGTTGCTGCTAGAGGGTAAATTATGCTTTAATTGAGAGCTTTTCCCAATTTAACTAATGTTCATATTGCAGATACGAAAGCGATACGCAAACCATCGTCGTGCCCGAGAATGGTGGTCAGATCCAGGTTAATTTCACGTTGATGCGCGACGATCCCATCCACTGGGCAAGCGCCTACGACTTTGGCATCACCGAGAACCAATACAAGCCGGAATATCATTCCAACAGCGATATCTATAAGCTACTCGCTCAGCTGGAGACAAGGTATCCCTCATCCGCACAATTCGAAGGCGGCGAAGATTACATTTCAATGACCATACACTCACTTAAAATAACGGACAAGGTAAAGACGACATGACCCATTTTTTGCGGAATTTGATGACATTAGCTAACATTCATGAACGTAACAATGTTTCGGTCGCCGAATATGTAAATATTATCAATGTACATTATTCATTATTTTTTCGCTAATACAAAATAGTTTAGTATGTTTTATTTATTATATACACTTTTTTCAGATTGATTCGTCGGACGAAACGAAATTCCAGGTGGCAGTGATTGGAAATCTTTTTGCGACGCAACCGATTGGCCGCGAGATATCAGTGTATTTAGCGAGGCACTTGCTGCAAGGCTACAAATTCGGCGATCCGAATATTGTCTCGATCTTGGAAAATACCGTAATAACGATAATACCCGTGATCGACGTGGCCTTCGAGAAGATCTGGGGAGACTATCCCAAATTTGCATCGGGCATAAACAAGCCGGATAAGTTCATCTGCAACAATATTTCTGCAGATTTCCGGGAAGTTGGTAAGGAACTGATGGGCGACGGTATTCGCAGCGGTAATCCACAGGCGAATATCGTAAACGCGTTTAAGCATCTGTTGCTGGACAAGAAATTCGATATGATGTTAAATTTCGAAGGAGGCAGAGGAGGATTCGTGTAGGTTTTATGAGAGTTATAATTATGAATATTGTGTAATCGATGTTCTTCAATTTTAGTTATCCAAAGTCTAGAGGTCCGTTGAATGTGCACGAGAAATTCGCGCAGACCTATTTGAATGCGCTGAAGTATACGCAGGGCTGCGAAAATAACATCGCGGCCACCGACGGAAACTTGACAGAATTCATAGCCAGCGAATACGGCACAGCAATGTTCACGGCCAAGGTTAGCTGTTGCCAATACCCATCGATAGAGAATATCCCATTTATCTGGAGAGAGGTGATCACTCCGGCTATTAAATTCTTGAGCCAAACACGCACAGGGGTCGAAGGAACAATTTTAGATTCACAAAATCGGTTGTTGACCAATGCTACCGTCAGGGTTGAAGGCATTAATGTGTTGCACCAAGTCACGCCCAGGTTGGCTCACTTCAAGATCATGCTGCCGCCCGGCCACTACATTTTAGAGATATCCAACGGTTTCGAATACAGGCCAAAGATGCTGAAAGTCGATGTAATAGAATACAAAATGTCCAATTGCAACGTGACTTTAATGATGAAGAATGGCGAAATCAAGAAGATCTCTGAAAGTACTACCAGGACTATTCTTGACTCGGATGGAAATGTTATTGAGGAGATCGTACCAGGCGGTGGATTTGGTATTGCAGGCGCCGGTATTGTTGGTAAGTATAAATTACACAAACAATTGTGTGCTAGTAATCTCTTTGAAGCTAAAAACTCCTGTATTTTATTTGTATTTTTACAGGATTCGTTCGTGACAACTTGAATCACCCAATACCGAATGCACAGATTCTAATGAACGATAAAAATTTGAACATCAGTTCAGACACGAACGGTCGTTACATGTTGAAGGTAGCGCCTGGACAGTATACATTTAAAGTAGTTGCCGATGGCTATGAACCGATGGTGAAGTTTACAACAATCGACGAAAAACAACCTAGTCTAGTTGTGTTCACTCTTGTTCGCAACGAGCACGTCTGGGGAATGCCTCGATCAGTATTCATTATATTTATTGGTAAATAATTCTAATTATATACAATACTACAGAATTAATCAATTTAATCTCATTATTTCAGTACTGATAATGATGATAATCGGAGGGATAATATTTTGTTGCTGTAAATGTAAAAACGACAAGGAGTACGGTTTATTACCGCAAAATCCGAACGAAGAATTTGATCACGTAATGAAAGGTTCGGTCTTATTCATTTACAATTGAAATCAGATTATATTGTTGAACTGTGTTTTAGATTACAATAAGCCAATCACACGACCGTATTTTGACGACGATGATGACGACCATAGCGATATTGATAATTCGCAGGAAGAGAGTTCCGAAGATGACATCGTTCTATTGAACAGAAAAGACTCGTGGTCTAAAACGCACCTCATTAAATAGTTTTATATCTAATTACTAGACATTTTAAAATCATAACCGCATTCGTAGTGCAATAATTTTTTTTTTATCCTATTTTACTTTGTTAATCTCTTTACAATTTATTTTGTATATATATATATTTTCTATTCTAGATCTATTAAATGTAATCTTCATAAATTAAATACAAATATCTATTTACTTAACACGTGCATTTTTTTTCTATTCGATCACCTTTTGACATGTAATTTCCTTAGATTTTACCGCTCATTTAAGAAATTTAGTGTAACCGTGATGTTAATTTTATATGTTGGAACATATTCTGGAACATATCGCTGCCGTCTACCAAGAAGCCAGTTGAAGATATCTCAAGTTGGTACAATTTCTGTAAGAAGAAACAAATATATATTTAAACTAAAATTTACGTAAAACATTATCATGTTGTTACCCCAAATATGAATCCGAATACTCTCGCACTCGAAACAAAAATCTTACACGTAGAGTAAGGAACCAGTTGTAGATAGATATCTCAAGATTCCTTTAATCCATCATTTTGAACAACATGTTGGCACGTGTGGAAAATAAATTAAAGAGTTATTGAAGGATATGATAGGTTACACTTATTCCTCTGGTTCGCCATTAAAAATAGATTAATTGTGTAAGAATTTAATGGGCGAAAGCGAATTTTTAATATATAATTTAATTTTAATCCCCTAGATAAACCAGCGTATGGTACATCTAGTGGATCAAAACGAGATCCGTAACATTTTCTGTATGAAACAGGTGCAACCTCGTGAAGGTTAAATGCGAAACGGTCTTGAATCAATTCAGAGGCTATGTTTTGCGCTTGAATTGATACCAGGTTATCATCTTCGAGAGAAGATGATATACCTTTGGCACCTGGACATGCGGCCACGTGGATGCCGTTGCTCTCACTCACAGCAAATGAGAGCAAACGCGCGACCGCACACCCGGGAGGAATCAAAAAGAAAATAGGGAAATTTAGGATAGAAGGAAAAGCTATGACCTAGGTACCTGAAACAGAAGAACACAAAGAAATAACACACACCCGACCCAAAACATGAACGAAATATACGTTTACACAATCTATAAGATCGTATTAAAAAATACGATACACATTTATAATTACAATCAAAATAAAATTGCATTGCACATTGAACATCATTATAATATTTAACAGGAGAGGAATAAATGGAACGTCCATTTTCTATCTCATCTTTTTTATTTTTTAATTCTTTTGTTTTATATATATGTTTGTTTTTTTATTATTAATCCATATTTTATTTTTATTAATATTTTTTTTGTATCTATTTGTTTATACATTTTTATATAATATGGTTTTCTTATTACTTTTTATATTATTTTTTCCATATTATGAATGTGTAATATGCAATGCATTATAATATAATCAAGCGCTTTTGCATTGTGACTACTCTATATTTTTACAAATTAAAAATATAAATTACAACCCATTAAATTCCTCGTGGTAAGGGGTACGGGGATATAGGGAAAGGATAAGGGTAAATGCGAACCGGAGACTCGGCGGTTCTAGGAAAGGATGGAGAGTCCTCGGATATGTTATTAAGAGTTAGTAAGAGTGATTGAGATGTTAACTTAAAACTAAAGAGAAATATTGGCAAAATGGGCGTATTACAAATAAAACTTAATCTAACCTAACGAAAGAGAGAACTAACTTCTATAGTAAATTGCACTTTACAATATTAATTAGTTCTCTAGCAATTATATTATCATAACTGCCTAATTGGACATTTAGGATAATCAATTGCCACCTAATTATATAATTTGTCTATGGTTTTTACTGTGAAATTCTATAGTTTGGTCCACCTCCAGAGTGCCCGACACAGCAGCAAGACCTGAACCTTCACAGCAAAAAGGAACAGATCGAGCGCAACAGTCTAGAGGTAAACTTTATCTGTTGAAAGAGAAACACGTGGGGATACGTTAGATCGCCACAGACATTACATAAATACAATACAACCGACGACAAATGGAGAATCACTCGAAATAATAAAGCAAACTCCAAAATTGATATAGAGTGTGAACCAAGCAAAAGCTCATTCGATCCATACTAAATGCCTAACCTTAACCAGGAAGTTAATAGTGAAGTTAATAGTGAACTTCGCCCGAGCGAAGAGAAAACTAGAGTATTGAAATGCCAAATGACTAGAGGAAGAAGGAAGACCCTGGTAGACCCTGTCAGTAAAACTGACTAGTCTGCGGAATTACCGGCACCCCCATAATAGGCAGAGCAACAGTTACGGGAGGACACGCGGCGGACGGGCGGAGTGTAGGGAACAAATGCCAATCAAATACAAAAGATTTCTTTAATAAGAATTGAAGCTACTTTTAATTATTAAAATTAAAGCAAATATATATGATTGAATTGAAAACAAGGAGGGTTGCAGAAGAGCTGCAGGTGGATCGTAATAGTGTTCAACCATCTCAGGATCCTAGGGATAATTTAAAACTAGAATCTAATAACCCTAGAGATATGCTCTAAGGGGGAGGGTAAGGGTACTGAAACATCCTTTATTGAGAATACAAATATACAATCGTGCAGAAAGAGTCTACTGAGAAGTCTTGTTGAATTAAGACTGTTAAAAAGAAAGAGACTCTTCTTTTGCACGACTTTCCAGTACGATGGATACGTTAGATCCACTCCTGAAAGCAGAAACATAAAAAGCTGACAAATACGTTAGATTTGCCACTAACTACTCATGCTTATTAATCGCGAGGCGACACGAAATAACCATAGACATGGGAGAAGATTTAAAATTAAAAGATAATAAATAGAAATTAATCAGATTGTTCCAATTATGAAATAAAATGATAATTTCCATAATTAACAAAATAAAAATTAATTAAAAATAAATTTGGATGTGTTTCATAATAAGAAAAATCAAATAAAAGGGGAGATGTAGGAAATAAC
>NW_017098779.1:0-3470 GCF_001412225.1 Nicrophorus vespilloides
ACTTATTTACTTATTTACTTATTTACTTATTTACTTATTTACTTATTTACTTATTTACTTATTTACTTACAGAACAGATTATTATGGAATAGGGGAATTATCTGCTAGGCAAATGCATTTGGGCTATTTTTTGAGGATGCTGCTTAGATTAGTTGATGAGGTATGCTAATTTTATTTAAAGAAAAAAATGCTGTCTAATAGATTTGTTCTCTTGTAGCATGGCGTTGCTGTGGTAATAACAAATCAGATGATTGCTGAAGTATCCAATTGATAGTAATATAATGGCAGATGCGAGCACAACTAGATTATATTTGAGGAAAGGAGGTGGTGAAACGAGGATGTGCATAATATAACATTCTCCCTGTCTTCCTGAAAGGTAGGCTATCTTTGCCATTAATGCTGATGATATTGGTGATGTTAAATAATAGTTTACAATTTGAGATATAAACGAAATTTTGTATATTTTGAAGAATTTATAAGAAACCGTCATAAAATCGAATCTGAATAAGATATTTTGTTACTAAAATTTGATTTGTATATAAATTTGATATTGTGTAATGAATATATCAGAAGTAATTTATGTGTATCATGGGAAAAGATGGAGATAACAAATGATGATCATTATGAGATGTTTATGATACCTTATGGAGATCCAATTAGGAAAATGCAAAGATTTCAGTATAAAAAATATTTTTCGATAAAGTATAAAACATGTGTAAGATATAAAAACTGGATTATATTGAATTGTCCGGAGGTTAGACTGATCCAACGTATAAATAATTTCTCAAAGCTTTGTGTTTGGGAACACAATGAGGGCGAAAAGGGCGCGAGATAATTTATTTTGCCGACGTCCTCCAGACAAATAAATTAAACCGATTCCCATTTTCTCACTTATTTCACTTCTTTTTTCCCCTCATTCTTCCATTTATTCACGAACACCTCCACTTCATATATTTTTTCTTTCTTTTCTTTGTTTCCCATCGAATTATTTGCTGCCCACCTCGCAAATCCCACCAACGGTCGGAATACAAATTCATCAAATCCAAATGCTAATCGTCTTTCATGTAAAATCCCACTTTCTTTTAATTTCCTCCGGAGCTCCGCAAACAAAGCAAAACAAGATTTAGCAAATCGCATTTGAAAGCCGCTGCAGACAATACAGATTTAGACCGAAAAGAAAAATAAGATGTGTTTTCGCAACTCGAATCAATTAATTTATTGTTTGATGAGGTGTTTGTGTCGTGTTACATGGTTAAATGGTTTGTAGTTTTTTTCAGGGTTCGAATATTCGACTTGGGTCAATTTCGTCACAGATGTTTCCACCCTTAAAGCCGCAAAATCGTTGGCCTCAGGCGAATACATAAACTGATTTTCTTAACTGTTATAAAGTAAATACTTTTTTTTTTCCCTTTATTATCCGGCGATCTATCTCACATGGGGTAATGAACAAGATTGGTGACAATTAAAATAAAACAAAAAATATAAAAAAAGTCATGGGATTGGTCCAGTAACAAATCTTAACATAATGACTTTAAAGGCAAACTCACAATAAAAACACGCACTCACAAACTACTTATTCAAAAAACGATTTGGTAGGTCTTGGGGCTTGAATTGCTTCAATCTTCGGCGAAGTTTCTCTCTGTTAGTCATCTCCACAGCAAGGGGTTTGGGTGAATATCCAGCCAGTGTTGATAATTAGCGTTTACTTATCTCTTCCTTCACTAGTTTGGTGTCGGTGTAGGAATGGATATCATCGTTTGTGATATACCACGGTAGCACGTTGACTATTCTCAGCGTCTTTGATTGGAACCTCTGGATTACATCGATAGTAGTGTTACATGACCCCCATAATTTATATATTTTATATATCAGTATCTTGTTATCAATTGTGATATCCAAATTTCTGCCAAGTAGCCAGTACAATTTTTCAACCTGAAGTTCCAGAAGTTTCCTTTTAAACTTTATGTGATTCTTCCAAGTGAGACTACGGTCCAGGCGCATACCCAGTTACTAGGCTCCATCAGCTTGTGGTAGGGGGTTATTGTTGAGAGCAATCGGTGGGCACGTCTGTCGGCGCATTGTAAATGTCACATACACAGACTTGCTCTCGATGGCTTTAATCCTCCATTTCTTGAGTCAAGAAACACTATCCTGAGGAACACCGCAGTAAATTTTATTACTTCATAATTAACTGAAGAAGACGTTGTGTTTACACGCACCGGCTATTAAGTTGTTAATTTTATTTTACCTCGGCTATTACTTTAACTTTACTGCGTTCTCCTTTTCTTTGAAGTACAGGTCACTCTGCAGTTTCCACTCCTGACATTTCAACTTGAAATTCTTCTCTAGATTGGAAATGAGGCTGCACTGCATTTTGCCTTCATTTTTGGCGTTAACGAGATTCATATTGATTGCGATGGTGATCTAAAATAGACTACGCTGCAACTACGCTCCACGGTGCAACTATGCTTCCAAAATTCGGTGAGCCCGGATTGGACCGCGAAGAGAGACGGTAGAGGTCTCCAGCGGAGAAGATATATTTGTGTGCTCCAAATGACGGTGTTGGTGCTCTCGAGGAGCCAAGGCCCACCGTCGGAGAAGAAGCTTGCTGATCATAAGGAAGCAGTTATTAGAGTTCTTCCTCTCAATAAAAAGAAGTGCCGCCCTTAATCTTCCCACGTCAGGGAATCTCATGCGCGACTGCACCCGTCATGTTACACTGTCTTTGCCTGACATCATCTCCGACATGGTTCTGGTCCTTCTTTAAAAAATTGTACTTTTCCTTCCACTTCAAATCTCCGAAGACGTCTCCTGATTTTTATTCAGCTCTTTATAATTTCCTTCTCCAAACAATCAAGACTAAGGATTAATACTAGAAATTGAAGGAAAAACAAACAAATTAAAAGTTTTTCTGACCATTCATTGCTTAAAAAAACAAAACTTTATTACTTACATAATTACTTAATATATTAATTTTGACTGAATATTGACAAACGGAATATTATTAGAAACAATGGTAAACATTTTAAAGATATTGGCAAGTTGGATTCTCTTCTTACTTTTTATATGTTCATCAAAGAAGACTTGATCTTTTTTTTTATATTTTTTTTTATTCCAAACCAATAAAAAACCTAATGTTTCAAATGAAAAATTAATAAAACTTTTTTTATCAATAATAATACTAATTATTATCAATGCTGCAATTAGTTTTAAATATATTATTCAGTTCAATGAATACGATTTAAATAAATGAAGAGAAGCACTTAAGTTCCTGGAAATAAAAGAAGTTTTTTTCATGAAACCGTTAGGAATGCAAATGATTTATGGAATTGGAAGGTTTGAAGTAAAAATGAGAGAGAAGAATGTAAAGTTCCCGAGAAACACGTTTATCCAATATCAAAAATTACTTTTGCACTGTGTCAGGTCATAGCGAGTCTTTAATGTGTAATTAGTTACAGCAGAAAGAACAC
>NW_017098780.1:0-14631 GCF_001412225.1 Nicrophorus vespilloides
ATACTCCCTCCTTATAGATGGTCCTCGTTTATTCATGCATGATCCATTCAATCTAAAGAAATACATTAAGTAATCACCATTCTTTTTATCATCACTTACTACTTCTACTGTTTTGCAGATGAAGTAATCTGAAGTAATATGACTGTTATCATTAGCTCTATCACTGTTGACAACCTACTGGTTTACAATAGGAGTCATCTAAATTAATAAGATAGTTATCGACAACTATTCCACTATCAACAATTATAATTTCTTTGGGCTCAACTTCTATTTTACAATACGAGTGATCTCAATTATGAAAATTGTCCCTAATAATGCAGTTACTATCATCAATACTATCAATTTTTCAACCTCTATTACTTCCAATAAATTTTCTGTTAACATTGGAAAATCGTAAAATTGAAAGACAGGTTTTCTTCTGAAAATGTCAGTGAAATGTAGATTACAATCTCTATCAATTTTCCATTGCTCGAACAATGGAGAATGAAGCGATGGAAATGATCTCAATGGAATACCATTGCCGCTTTTAGTATGGCCCCTTGGACGCAGCAACAATAAACCATTCTAATATACAAAGTACATTAATTCAACTGTACTTAGATACATATATATATAGCGAATAATTGTAGACACATAACTTACTTGCACGTGTTTGCTTGTGTTCTTCAAATCGGCGAAATGCAAATGGACATAGACAAAAAAGTTTGGAACTACATAAAAAAGTTTATGATCGCAAAGTAAACATTTGAAACATTTCCTAATAATTCCGAATTCAACCGATTTCGGATGAAAATCTTCTTCTCTCCAAAGCACGCAGACAAGGCCCTTACCAACTGGTTTCATTTTTATAATATCCTGTGCAGGCCCCCTGCCGTGGAGCGTTGTTTGCAGTGTTGTCAACTTACAACTTTACAAATTTGTGTTTTTTTATTTAGTAATATATATCGGTTTAGGAATCTTCCAATTATTTTTGGGATATGGTTACTTCAATTCACTTGTTTCAGGTTATAATGGTGCAATATAGGTTTTTCAATGTTATTCAGTTGTGCCAATTTGTTATCACGCGGAGCAAAATAATAGTCCCATTTCACATACAAATTTGTCCCATTTTAATTTAACAATGTTATTCCTGAGTAAAGATCAATGCTAAGGATTGAAGGACATTAAAAACAAATAAAATAAATTTAATTTATTCATTTTGAGGGAATATTGCCAATGTTTCTTATAAACATATTAAAGATATTGGAAAATTTGAATCTATTCTTAGTTTTTATATGTTTATCAAAGAATACTTGATTGACTCTAATTAAATAAAATAATCAAATAAGACTTCAAATTTTCGGATAGACGGAATATTTTTTGAAAAATAATGAATAAACAAATAAGATATTTCAGATCAAATAAATTTCCCTTTCGTTATCACAATGACAGAAAAACTGAGTAATTTTAAACATCGTAAATTGACTTATATCAGTATATTCCGTTATTTCCTTTAGGGGATTTTTTTTTACAAAACTGCACACAACGATATTTATATTTCATATCATCATAAATAGTACAAATTCCAAAATAATATTTCTTCATTTATTATAACTTTTATTTAATCATCTATTTAAACGAACAAAATATGTCAAATTGTATAAATCTTCGGGTTGATGCATTACTCTCTCATCTATTTTAATTACAAATATTGAAAATAATTTTATAATTTCAATGTTAGATTATATCATCCAGGAATTTTATTTTACTCATTTTCATTATTAACATATGGATTCTACCAACATTTAATTTTTTTGTCTTTGGGGTCATTGAATTAATTAATTTATTTTATCGTTGTTTAACAATTTGTAATTCTCTTTCCAAATCGAATTGAATGAACTTATTAAGTTACTTTTATTTATGTTCGTATTATTTTCAATATATTAATTATGAAAGGTATTTGATGATGCAATTGGATAGATTTGTTTTCTACTAGAGCAAGATCATTAATATTTGTTTGTGTTGGCCTATCTCTCCGATATAAACTTCTCGATGTATTTTCGTTTCCTTCGAATTCCATACAGAAAATTGCCAAATCATTAATTGATCTTCGGCAAATATAATCTCTAGCTGTAATTATCTCGACGAGTCCATTCGTTAAACGCAAGATTAAATCGAACGATGGACGTTTTTTTTTTCGTGTTTACTTCTGTTTATTAGACGTAATTCAATGCCGCCACTTTCGTAAGACGTCCATTCGTTCGTATCGAGCTGATTTTAGCAATACTTATATACTTTGATGCGGTTTATATGGAAAATGTGCAAGTTCTATCGAACGAACAGCATCCGGTAACACGATCCACCTCGATCAGCATATTACCTTACATTGACACCATCTACTCCGGAGACACAATTTTAACTTCTTTCCACTTCACGTTATGCTTTATTCGCACTAAATTTCCTATTGGATATATACAATATTCAATTTTTACAATTAGCGGACGCCTTTATTCTTCTAGTAATCAATTAAGATTTTCATCTACGTGTTTTTTTTAAATTAAATTTAGTAAAGTGGAGAAAATAAACAGGTGTATGGGAAGATATTTATTTGCTGATTTCTTTTAAGTTACTACTTGAAAATCTTTTGAATGATTCGATTTTGATTGATGCCTAATTATTGAGTTTTGTAATACCGATGTTTTAATTTAATTTGTTTGTAAAATAATAGGTCAAAGTATGGTTACTTGAAGAACACCAAACCCAATTGGGACAGAGTAGAACTTTCATATTTGAAAATTATACGAAAAATCTATTTGTATTTCAAACTTTGACTTTGTATAAGATAATATTTCTTATGTCAGATGCAAATATTGCAGTGCTGATGATTGTAAAATTGATGCGTAAATCAGATAAATGGTAGGTCAAAGTATTGTTCATCGAGAAACACCAGATCCATAGAAAAATAAGGTTGAGCTAACTCGAATAAAAATTTAGGTCTTTTTGTATTTCAAATATTGATTTTGGGGCGACTAGTAGCCGAATGGTTAAGCTAGTGGACGCAGGTTCAAATCCTGGTCAAGCCAGGCCCTTTGTGAGCCCTCTCGGTGCTTGCTGTAATAGGGCCATCGTTCATCATAAATGGACAGTGAACTGAATGAGGTTCAGCATATGACCTTCTTCAGCCAAGTCGATGGACAATGACAGTGTTAAGGATAGCAGCAGATTGACAGTGAAAGGAAATAGTGGAATCGAAGAGCATCAATATAATAGTTAACCTACAAGACGACAGCCAACCTACAAATTAAAAATCATCATAATGATAACTATCCACCGGGAAAGACTATCCATTTAATGTTAACCGCGATCTTAAATTTACTCAATGTTCACATTGATAAACAGATTGTGAATAAAATTACACGACATAGAAAAAAAATTGATTTTATATAAGATAATATTTTTGATGTCAGTTGCAAATATTGTAGGATTTTTGTTGGTAAACCTGATTTTTAAATAAAATAAATGACAAGTAAAACTATTGATCCTCGAGGAACACCAGACCCAAAAGGAAACAGGATTGAGTTATTGTCTTGAAAATTTATATTAAAAAATAATTATGAGGATAGGTAAGTTGGATGAAAAAAAAAACAAAATAAAAACCGATTGACCAGTTTGCAGTGGGATAGTAACTAACACTTTTATTGCTGATTTTTCTTGTCATGCTTGGGATTTACACCTTCTGTGCTCCATACCATGGCTTGCTTGATTCTAGGCCGTACTTATAGAACCAAGATTCATCATTAATATTCAAAACAAAGTAAAACATTGATGAAGATCCAAGAATGACACAATTGGCCTCGAATTAAGTTGTGTCATTCTTGGATCTATTTTTGTCTTCACCATGGCTACCATAGTCGAAGATTTCGGGCTACCTTCACAAGGTTCGTCTTCCACAGAAAAATGTCAGGTCTTGAATCTTTGAAACCACTTGGAAATAGTCACAATGGATGATCCACTCCATATGCATTCGTGCATTTGCATAGGCTTGACTTGACGTTAAAATCCAAAGGGCAAAACGAATTTCTTGCGGTGATGATGGAATTTCTACCGACCTTTCATCACTGCGTTTCAAATCGTATTCATTCTTACCGATCTTCTTGAAATTTGACATGAAATATCCTTAGATTTTAGCAAATCGACAGAACAATTAATATCGACTACAGTGACATAATCTAAAATAAATCAATTTTTATTATCAGGAAGATATAGGTGTATTTGTGTTTCAACCTTTGACTTTGTAATAAATAATATTGTTTATGTCAATTGCAAGGTTGATGTTGGTAAAACTGATGTGTAAATGAAATGACACATCAAAGCATTGACATTGACTTGAACTTGAATTGACATGAACATTATAAAATTATTTTGAAATTGAGCAATTTATGTTTTTCAATTTTTACAATACTAATTAGCGCGTTTCTTTCTCTCAAAGCCATTAAACGGATTGTGATCTTTGGATGTAATTAATGCTGGTGCATTTGAAATTCAAAGCGTGGCACGAGCTCATTTTTTTTGGTCCCTCTCTCTCTCTTTCTCACTTACTACGGTTCTATCTCAGTAAAATGTAATGGGATCGTTAAAACTCGGAGGAACCAGGAGAAACGTGTTCCAGAATTTCGGAGATGAGACGTAATCGTATAATTCGTTCGGAATAGAATGCCCGATGCCGTGCGCTCCGGCAATTAACGCTAATTAATAAATTTAATTACGGCACGGGGCAAATATTGTTAACTTCTCCGCGGCGAGATCGTTATTATTCAGATATAAACTTAACCGTATAAGAAATTAATTTTGATTTAGTTTTTTTTTGTTAGAGTAATTCTATTCATGACAAATTCAATTCATTTAGTAAAATATAGATAAAAGACAAGTTAATCATAATGAAACATTAACAATTATATAGAATTAGCTTATTATTAATTAAAATTAATATTATTAATTCAATGTAGATGTATCATTAACATTCTTGTTTTTCATTTGTACGTGTATAATTATATTTTTTTATATAATATATTACTTCAACATGAAAAATGTCTATTTGTATGTCTGTAATTATGTTATTTTTAATGAAAAGCGAATTTATTCTGTGATCTCTTGGTCTAAATTTGAGTACGGTTGTTTTCGGATACGATGTGTGGGATGGAGATGATGAGAGGAAAGTAGTAAGATTGCATCGCGTTTTACCGTTTTCCACGAATACGAATTATAAAGTGCGCGGTTTGGTCCAGCGATGCGGAGAGCGAAATATCTATAATCAATTAGCTCTCTCGACTGTGAAAGAAACAAACGCGATGCTTCTTCCAAACAGTTTTCCAGTCTCGCATTAGCGTTTCCTCTTCGTGTACCAAAACTGGATTAAAATACAGAGCATAATTTTATATGAGTACAATAAAGTTGATGAAGAACGTACACACTTATTATGTCGCATACAAAGTTTGTATGACACAAAACATATATGTTTTTTAAGGGCAAAATCTCGAAAATTTTGCAATCCTCATACAATTTTGACAATGCGCAATATTTATTTGTATAATTGCATTGTATCCTAGAAATAAAAAAAAAATGAGCCAAGAATTGTGTTGAAATACATACATAAGGTATACAGTTATGAATTGAGATCAACTCTTCTTCCCGGTTTCGTCCGGGATTTCGGTTGTCGGGATATTGATCAGAACCGATCTTTTAAAGATCGCAACATCTGCTCTGTATATTATGTAAGTCTATATCGAAATCCCGTCAAATGAATTTAAAATCTTCTTCTTCTTTTGTTTCTTTCTTCGTAATTCTTTTAGCTTTACTACTGTGTAGTATAAAGTGTAGATTATTGGTCAATCACGAAGAAAAACTTATTATTTCGACTCTAGTAAAATGATACAAAAAAAATCTTAATTTCTGTAGATTGCGATTACTTTTTAAGCAGAAAAGTCGATTTTAAGAAGAAAAGTGCAAGTCCAGGACAAACAAGTTGGTCATTTCTTCTATATTTAAAGTTTCATTATAATGATGCCCAATGACAGTGACATTAAAATGACAGTTGACATTGCACGTCAACTTAATTATTGTTTTGTAATTTTGTAATTTAAGTTGGTAGTCTTTATAATCATATCCGTGATAAAGTATTGACAATCAATTGACATTTTAACATTTATATCTACCATCAACGCTATGAAGAAATACTTTATTGAGTTTCAATTATTGTTATCTTTAATTTACTCTGTACGTCGTTTGTCTGTTATTAAATTTATTTCTGTTGAGCATTACATAATTCACAGGAAATCGTTCTAATTCCATGTCCGGGCGCAATCAGTATAGACTCCACCCTCACATCCCCTCGGTGATAGCGTGGTTGTTATTTTTTTAGTGGTGCTTGTGTTCAATTGTTATCAAAGGGTGTAATGTGGGTGCAATGGGTCCGCTCGACGCTGCACATGTCCGGCCGTAGGGTTGCACCTTGCGCAACGGAACCGGCGACGGTTACGCAATCCACTGGACCGGAACCACCCTGTCTGTTCCATTGTTCTCGTTGCCCATGAGAACAAAGACCCCCCGAAACAGTAATTTCACCTCATTTCCGATTATGGAATCTGTTGACCAGGATACAAATTATCTTCAAACATAAATCTCACATACAGCCAACCAACTAATCGACAGACTTACCGAACTATATGGAATGGCACATTTATATTCGTAGTTTGTAATTTCTTAATTCTATAATATGTAATAGAAAAAATGAATACCTAAAATAGTAAACATTTATCTCCTAGGAAACAAACAAATTAACCAAATTGTATGTTAATAATAGTCATTAAACAAAATTGAATAATTCGCATAACATAACTGTCAATTAAAAACTGTCAGGACTCAACAGGATATTCCATAGAATCGAAACGTTGAAATTGGAATATAAAATTGGGTTGGAAAGTTGATTATTGCTATTCATCACAACATAACTGTCAATTGGAAAATGACATAACGCAATAATATAAAATGACAGAATGGTAATGCTTTTTTATGATTTTTCAAACTACAAGACCGCATTGGATATTTCAAAAGATACAACTATCAATTGTATGTAACAAAATAACAAAAATAATGGCTAAAATATTAATGTTTTATGTTTGTTTGCTAACGATCTTCGTGATTATTACAATTAAATATTAAATTTAAAGAAAATAACTATCAAAATTTAATAGTTACTGTATGACAAAATTGAATAATTGTCATTTAAAAATTGTCATAACTTAATAGGAATGGAATATAGAATAACAAAATCGTAACGCTGAAATTACACGATAAAATTAGATAATCTTAATAACATAACTGTCATTAATTGACATACAAACTAACACAACAAACTAGAGAAAAGGAACGACATGATAAGGAAATGCTAACTGCTCATAAAAACTGACATAATGTTAAAAAAATGCTTTTTCAATTGAAAGCTGACTTAAGATAATAGGAAAGAAACAAATGAATACTATAATGATGAGAATTCATTAATTGTCATATAATTATTATATTTGATAAAATAAAATTTAGATTGTGCACTTTCTTTATTTCATCTTTTGGCCAATTTTATTTGAGTGATTAATTTTTATAACAAATAGTCAGTTATAAAGTAATATTATATAATACGTTTATTTAAAATCATCAGCTAGCAATCTATATGTAACAATTTAGTGTAAATAAACTAATGCTTATATAATTTGTAAAATAATTTATTTTTTTTATATTAATTAATTATATTAATTACCAATTAACTAAATTAAAAGGCTTATTTTTATCAGATCTTCTATTGTTTATTAATTATCTTTTTATATAAGACAATTAAGAATTGATTTTAATTAAGAAGGACAGGATATGAAACTAATGTTTGATGTGTGTGCGTGTAAGTGTTTTTTTTTATATATAACATGATTATGATTCCTCTGGTTGTTTGCGCTTTTATGTGCCTGTTGGCAGCAGCGCGTGCCGGCGTCTCCCTAAAATGTCAGCCTAAATGTCACAGCTTCACTCCCCTCTCGGGCCTGATAGCTCATCTCGTATTACGTTCATTTGGAAATTGACCCGTGGGACAAGTAAATATCACTCACTCAACATCCGCGCTTTTCATCACACGACACACCATTTCATTATGCAATCAACTTCTCCTCTCCCACATCATCATGATCATCATTCGCAACCCTCAAAGTCATCCAATCTATCTGCCCAGTGTTAAATGTCACGTTATTCTGATAAAAATAGATGCGAACATTTTTTATACTATGAATTTTTTTTTGATAAATTTAATTTTCTGTTCGTAAAAGCTATAAACATTACAAGTGCAATTGGAATATTATAAATATATATTTTGTTAATAATATTGTTTGCTTTGAAGAAATTTATAAAAAAATGTTAATTTTGATGCATCAATAAAGTAAATGCTTATTTTTCATTATGATATTTTTTTATGAATATTTTAAATAAATATTGAATAATTGAATGAAAATCAAAACTGTAATCAAGTATTCTTAAAAATATCAAGAATTTAAATAATTATCATCCAATGGGACAGCATTCATTTTAATGTTTGAATATTTATTTACTTCTAAAACTGCTGTAATAATTTTTCTCTCTGCACTATTTTTCTTATTAATGTTAACTAATTGATATTTTTAACTGTATTATGAGTTAGTTTATTCTTTTATCAAAAAAAATTTGAAACAATTAATTTTTTTACAGGTAATTAATAATACTATATGGCGTTAGCACCCAAAAGCAACGTCAATCTGTTGATAAGGTATTTGATATTAGATCATGTGTTTGTTATCCGAATATAAAAAATAATATTGTGAAAGTGTTTGTTGTTCGAACTATACGTTAACTGATCAGCAATAATGTATTTGGTAGTTTAATAACTGCGAAGTGGTTGTGTTTGGATGAGGATGCTGTTTCGTGTTGTAAATGAATGCGCGTATAGTTTGATGCATAATATTGTTATGGGAATGTTGGTTTTCGAGAATAGAAGGAAGTAAAATTGTGATCTCGCATGGGTTTCAATGAATTCTCTGGTTTAGGTAGCGTAGGTAACGAAGGTCATTGTACATCAATGTACTCTCTCAGCTCATCTTATACTTCATTACTTTGTGTGCTTTATGTGTGTTTGCGTTCGTATGTGAGTATGTATGTGTATGTACGTTGTTGGTACGTACGTATGTATGGATGTGGCAGGGGACATCGTATTGAATATTTTATTTACAGGACGATTTACGAGAGGTCTTCAAACTCTCTCTAAATAATTTCGTATGCAGAGGCGAGCTCCAGTTTCTGATCTTTTATTTTGTGATCAAAACACACCGTGAATTACCAATTGACCACAATACATTTCTTCACCCGACAACCTCCACCTCTTTCGCGCCCAACCGTGTCTTTCCCAATCGCTCAGGACAGTCAGACAGACAGACCAAACAGACAGAGAGAAGATGAAAATGGTTTCGAAAATTGGTGAAAACGCACGCATGCACACAGTGGGGGAGCAGCAGCAAGAGCAACAGCAGCGTCCAGCGAGAGAGTCCATTATCGGAATACAAATGAAATGGTTAGGAAATGGGAGGCGAGAAAAGAATGGGGCATCATCCATCGGTTCCGAGAACACGCGGTACCAAATTAGTATTTCCTGGCTGGCCTAGAGTTCGTTGGGAAAGAGATGTTAGTGTGAGTGGGAGAGAACACCCATCATCGAGGGCACTAAACGCACTGCCATCATTATCAATTTTTATTCAACATGGAAGACTTTTAAAGATCGGAAGTCATGTGTAAGGAAGTGACGTCTAACGGACACTGGGATACCTCAGGTGTGTCACGGACCGGAGGCCCCGACGGCCACTTCCCGCCTTCTTTCTCCTCCTCGCATCGTGCCCTTATTCCACTCATTCACTCTATCTCCATCTTCCTTTCACTCGCATCGCAAAGATACATACGTACCGCATATTATTGTTTAATTCGGTGCAGTCCATCGAATGATCACCTGTGTCCGTCTGCATGTATATCTATCTGTCTGTCCTTTCAGTCCTTCCTATGCTATATGGCCGTTGCTCTCGTCGGTCGTATGGACAAACACAAACGCTCACAAAGAAGATCCAATGGGTCATTTGCCCAGACTCGACTCGACGGCAGGAAGTCATCTCGACCCGGGGATGGTCGGATGCGAGACCGCAACCGTGGGATCGTCCCGAAATATGTTTATCTTCAATGCCATTTAATTACATCTCGAATTTACTTTACTCCTTCCTCTCTCCGCTTCACGAAACCACAAAACTTCAACAAGAAAAAAACATACTTATATTAATTAAATTAAGACAATCTTTTATACGAAATAATGATATACACTAGTACCTCGCATAGTGCGGGTAATGGGTTTAGTCATTATCTCGGACTGTTTGAAATCGCACTAATCAAGAAACTAAATACAAATATAAAACGTACATAAAGAGACTTACTTGTCTTTCTACCCTTTGTGAAGTATTTTTTTAGAATTTATTTTTATTTTGCTGAATTAATATTTAGTTTGTTTTGAAATTTCCAAACCCTAAACACTATAGAAGTTATTATCATTTAGCGTAAATAATTTAGACACAATTTCTCTATATTGTATACAAAATGATTTGTTTTGGAAACACCAACAAAGTATAAATCTACTAATATAGGATTGTATAAATGAAAAAAAAAACAATGATAATTTATTTATTAAAAAAATAATTTTGTATAATAAATTTATATAATTTATTTTTCTATATTAAATTTAGTTTGGTTTGAAATTTTCAAATCGAACTATAGTGAATCTATGCTGATCGAAGCCACACTATGCGAGATTAAATCAATACCTTATTTACGTTAAACTTTTAGTGAAAATAAAATAAAAATTAGGTCACATAGTAAATTCACTGAATGCATCGAACGAAACGTGAAGCAATTCATAAAAAGTATTTATTTATGAATGAAGTGAATTTGTCTTGTAATTTTTTTTTTACATTGAATAGTAGAATAAAAAACTGAGAAATGAGAAATAAAATAAAACGGTTAAACGTTGAAATTTACCATCGTATATATTTCTTTTATTTATCAAGATTATGTTATTTGAATTTGTGATTTATTTCATCTTATATAAATCGCGTTCGTGTGTTTATGTGTGTGTGTGCTGTATCTGCGAGTGAGTTTATATGAAAATGCGGGATTATAAATAAAACCGGGGTCCCTGATTTATAACGTAACGTACTTCACCTGAATGCATAAGAGATTTTCATAAATTTCATTCTTGCAAATTTGCAAAGAAAACCATTTTAATGGTATTCGCATGACGCTCCGTCTCTGCTGGCTCTGGTGGGTTCGCTCGGTGCGAACACATTGGGAAAACATGAACACATTAAGCGCGGCACGATGCATTATTTATTTTGCGCGAATTATTACTGCCTTTTTATTGCACTCTTTAATACTCTAATTACCAATTTAACACAATACATAGTGGCGCGAAAAGCCAGCATTAAAACACAACCTGCATTCGCTTTCATTTCCATCCTGTCTATAAACTACTACCAAATTGTAATATATATTCAAATAATACATATATTTTGTTCTTATTTTACATTCATCCATACTAACATAAAATTTAAAAAAAACGCCCGTGGGTTTTCCGCCCGGGTACATAAATTTAATTATGGAATAATACAATATTGTAATAATAACAATAATAATAATATACAAATGAACAACAGAAGAATGAGGAAAAAAAGCAGCGGACTAGGAACAAGTGTGTATCAATCGAGGGACATTAGGTATTGGAATAGTGATAATGTGGGATATTTGGGTTTCGAGGGACACAGAATTTAGAGAGGGAGGCTATGTTGGACTGTTTGGATTTAAATTTCAAGGAGATGGAAAGGTATCGGTTGAGGAGAGGGACTATTTTGGTTTTGGAGTAAAGGAGATCATTAGGAGGATTGTGAACAGGATTATTAGAATGTCGTATTTTGGTGAGGATACGAAGGGCAGAACGATCGGATACGGACAGGTTTTTTAGGACAGGATTCCAGCATTGGGAAAAGTATGGGAAACCGTAGTCAAGGATAGGACGGCATATTGATTTGTATATTGATGTTTGGCACTTTATGGATATTTCGGAGTTACGGAAGGTTAAGAAACGAAAATGACGGGATCTGGATTTAATTTTGGACTTGAGTTGTTTGGAATGGGCATTGAGATTGAGCTTAGGATCAAGAAGGATGTTTTTTATATTTGGTTTCATATGTACAAAATGCATTGTTTATTTTTAAACTTCTCATCTATTTGTATAAATTCTAAATCCATTGATTTTCTTTTATTAGATTTATATTATCTATGTGCATCTTTATCCAATATTTAGTTTTACAATTTATTTTAATTAATGACTACTCAATTATTACTGATTCATTTGTTTGTATATATTTACTTTATTATATAAGAAAAGGCCACAAGAATACAAGATAGACTTTGCTTCAATTAATCTATATTGAATTAGTAGTTTTACTGATTATTTTTATTATTACCATATTATTTCTAATAAATTTACTAACTTGAGTAATCATATATAGGCCCATCGGATACGCCGCATTTAAATTTCCTCCCATTTTTTATGTATGTGAGTTGGCATCTCTAATGTTTGACATTTGTCATCTGCTGTTATTGAGGTTATTCAAAATGGGTCGCTATACAAAAGTATTATGATTGTTAAAACAAAATTGGCTAAAGTTTTGCGGAGACTGTTCGAAAAGTTTGTGGAACAATTGGATGACATGGACCTCGAATAAATGTGATTTTAACACGATGATGCAACATGCAATAAAGCAAGAGAACCCATCTATTTGTTAAGAAAACATTTTCCTGGTCGTGTGATACTAGAAATGCTGGAAATGGTCGCCCAGATCTTACGACTTAACGCCATGCGATTTTTTTCTTTGGGGTTTTATAAAGTCCAATACAGAGATCCAACGCGTTATTTCTGAAATTGAGCCAGCTGCCTTGCAAAAAGTCTTTGAAAATGTTATCAAAAGGGTCAGGGTATGCCAGCACAGCAGATACGGCTATTTGGCCGGCATAGTATTCCATAATTAATCTCAACATGTCTACTTTATATATCAATAATAATCCCAATTAAATAATAATTTTCTGTGTTTCATTTCAAAATTAAATCCGGCGTATCCGATGAGCCACTCTACCTCCATAAGTTATGGAAACCGAAGATGGTATATCCATATAACTTCTGAGAACTTTACCAACCCTTTGTTACCTAAAGATAATTAAAATTTAAAAAAAATAGTGAGGACCGCAGAAGATTTTGCAAATTAAATAAAAGGATATTATTACAGGGTGCGTCTCGTCAAAAGGACTTCGTTAAGCGAAACATTGTTTTTGAGATAAAAATATTACGGCCAGAATGGGGATACGTTTTTTTAAATATTCCACTGAAAAACCATCAACATTTTCGAAACATTCATTTCTAATTTCTTGGATTTAATGTCCGATGTAGATAATAAGCTTTAAATGATGTTATTACTCCTTGAGTCCAATGGTTGAATCAAAGAAGTCGTGTTGCTGGAAGAAGAACAACTTTGAGGAGTGCATAACTCCAACTGTTGAAGTCTAATATCAAAAGCGTTGTTTTCTCATTAAAATATTGTATTTTTGATAATCAAAGCTTCGTTAACAGGGGTAGCGTTTACCGAGATTTATTTCTAATTCATTTATTTAATAAAATAAAAAAAATGTTTTGGTTTGATTAGAATATAAATATTCCACATTTAAAATAAGAAATGAATACAATTATTTAATTTTTAGGTATATTAATGAATATTTTTAACATATTTCTTGTTCAATTTGGATGTAACTCAGAACTTAGGTTAAATAAAATTACTTTAAAACGTTTATATTGAACGTTACTATAAACGAAATAACTGAATTGCTGAGATTTCCGATTTTCTACATTCCCATTAGATTTACAGCTGTAAACGGGAAATCAAGATCTCACCAGAAACCATACGCACACAAAAATATTTCAGTTGACAGCACGAAGATTGTATTGAAATGCTTTTGCGTATTCAATAAGTCTCCGCGGAAATATAACAATTTCGGTTTGGAAAGCGTTCTGTTTTTACCGGTTAGTTTTGTTTCAATGCGGTGAAAATAAATGAATAAACGACCGCAAGCGAACGCTCTTTTCTCTCGAGCAGTGATTTAATGGTCCAGTGAAGATGCAAGCCACATCTCCGATATTCACTTTCGATACGTTCCGAATGTTGGTTAAAATTTGCTTACGCAATTCGCATTCCATTCTCGAGTCTGCAAGAAACTGTTACGATGCAGTTCGAGAATGCATTTCTTCCTCGATCCGAGATAGGTCTAATGTATATACATATATATTTGCTATGCAAATTCTGGAATAAATTTGCGCCTTCATTTATTTCAGAAGCGTGTCTCGTATACCAAATATGAGTTGGAAATGTATGAAAATGCTAGTGCATTTAGTTTTTACTTTTATTTAATTAAAGTAGCTAAAGCATAACATGATTGTAATATATATATATA
>NW_017098781.1:0-2155 GCF_001412225.1 Nicrophorus vespilloides
TGAAGAGTTTTTATCAACTAAATTTTAGTACTTTAAATTGACAGTATTCCGTACTGTTTGAAACGTGTTATGTTGTAATTTAACAATGCTGTAAACAACGCTCCAAGGTGCAATTCTATAACTTATTTCGTTAATAATTTACAAAAACAAACTAAATCTTTTAGAAATAATTACTTTTATAATGTTTTTAATATTCGAAAATGTTAGTTATTGTATAAATTGCCTTATATGAATACGAAAACGCTACTCGTATGTGTCGCGATGAATCACAGCGGTTCTAAAACGTATAAACAATCTTCGTGTGGACACAAATCATCTCGAATGGTCACGACGAATCAGTTGGCACACCTGCGTGACAATTCTTGTGTTACGTTTTTAATACTTAATAACAATACTTATATAATACAAATATACAGATTCCAAGTAAAGTGTTAAGTATATTTATAAATAAATGTGACAAGCTGCGTTTACTCGACAAGAAACTTGTGCAATTACATTACGCAATTGAACATAAAAATGATGAAAAAGTACGGAAAAAATTAGTATCAAAAAATTAAATCGGAATTTATGTGTCCTTTATGTAAAGGATTATGTTTGATGAATCGCACGAAAATCTTCTGCACATTTCCCACCTTCAAAAAATTATACAATTTATCATAAAAACTATTGAATTATGAAACAAAGCTTAAAAGAAACTCGAATAAATTATCATAACATGAAGCATTGAGATTTGAAAACTTGCTTTAAAGTTTAATTAATTTCAAATATTTAAGCAGTTTGAAGAAACATGTTTCATTTAAACTTAGAAATTAACACTGAAGAGTTTTGATCAATTAAATTTAAATTAACAATATTCCGTACTGTTTGAAACCTGTTATGTTGTAAATTAACAACGCTGTAAACAACGCTCCAAGGTGCAGTTCTATAACTTATTTCGTTAATAATTTACAAAAACATACTAAATCTTTTAGAAATAATTACTTTTATAATGTTTTTAATATTCGAAAATGTTAGTTATTGTATAAATCGCCTTATATGAATACGAAAACGCTACTCGTCTGTGTCGCGATGAATCACAGCGGTTCTAAAACGTTTAAACAATCTTCGTGTGGACACGAATCCTCTCGAATTGTCACGACGAATCAGTTGGCACACCTGCGTGACAATTCTTGTGTTACGTTTTTAATGCTTAATAACAAAACTTATATAATACAAATATACAGAATCCAAGTAAAGTGTTAAGTATATTTATAAATAAATGTGTCAAGCTGCGTTTACTCGACAAGTAACTTGTGCTATTACATTACGCAATTGAACATAAAAATGATGAAAAAGTAGGGAAAAAAATAGTATTAAATTGGAATTTATGTGTCCTTTATGTAAAGGATTATGTTTGATGAATCGCACGAAAATCTTCTGCACATTTCCCACCTTCAAAAAATGATACAATTTGTCATAAAAACTATTGAATTATGAAACAAAGCTTAAAAGAAACTCGAATAAATTATCATAACATGAAGCATTGAGATTTGAAAACTTGCTTTAAAGTTTAATTAATTTCAAATATTTAACCAGTTTGAAGAAACATGTTTCATTTAAACTTAGAAATTAAGACTGAAGAGTTTTTATCAACTAAATTTTAGTACTTTAAATTGACAATATTCCGTACTGTTTGAAACCTGTTATGTTGTAAATTAACAACGCTGTAAGCAACGCTCCAAGGTGCAATTCTATAATTTATTTCGTTAATAATTTACAAAAACAAACTAAATCTTTTAAAAATAATTACTTTTACAATGTTTTTAATATTCGAAAATGTTGGTTGGTTAATGTATAAATTGCCTTATATGAATACGAAAACGCTACTCGAATCATCTCGAATTGTCACGACGAATCAGTTGGCACACCTGCGTGACAATTCTTGTGTTACGTTTTTAATACTTAATAACAAAACTTATGTAATACAAATATACAGATTCCAAGTAAAGTGTTAAGTATATTTATAAATAAATGTGTTAAGCTGCGTTTACTCGACAAGTAACTTGTGTAATTACATTACGCAATTGAACATAAAAATGATGAAAAAGTAGGGGAAAAAAATAGTATTAAAAGATTAAATTGGAATTTATGTGTCCTTTATGTAAAGGATTATGTT
>NW_017098782.1:0-4136 GCF_001412225.1 Nicrophorus vespilloides
TGTAACAACTTTATGAAAATTTCAATATTTTTCCCACAATTGTCATAAATTGCTTCAATATCATTAAAAAATGTATAAGAAAAATTTAAACGTTTAAAGGCTATAATTGACGTAAGATATTTGATGTTTCTCTCAGTCCATAGGCGTCCACAAAATTTTTTTTGGGGGCAGGCAACCCGAAAAGCGCCGTCCTTAACGTGTTAATCAATGAAACAGTTTTCCATTCGTGCCGCGTTCGAGTATTATTAGTTTATTTCATTTATTTCTAACGTTATTTTTTTTTCTTCAATAATTTACCTTGACAAAAGTTTTCCAATTAGAGGCGCGCAACAGCGTCGTCGCGCATATCGATTATATCCGTTGAGCGGATTGTGTTGCAGCCGTCTGCACACACACACACACACACACAAAACGTAAAGTCAAATACGTAAAGTGAAACACATTTATTATACACAAAACATGCAACGTTGCTAATTCCAGGCACAATCCGCAGCCTGCTTACTGAGCGCTAATTGGAAGCGGTAACCATGGTAGCGTTATTTAAAGAAACAACGTCGCGAGATGGCGGTACCATAGAACATTGTTTATTTCTATTGGAACTGATCTAAAATTGAACGTATTTCTTAATTTTCGTTGGAATTAACAGTTGTTGTTATTGCTACTACCCGAATTGGCTTTGGTATTCGTGCAGTGCTACAATAATAACACTTTTTTTCATTTGATCAATATACGCGGGGAAATCGTGTCAGCTGAAACGAATATAAAACACGCCTCTGCAATATCTCTACTTTAATGCAGAAGTCCACTAAAAAGAGAGCACGTTTTAAATTTCGTCGTTCGGATAAGAGTGGCCACTTTACGTTTCTTTTTATCGCCGTTTCGCTTATACGGAACGCCTCGGTCAATTGTCCCTTCTTCTCTTTTATGCACCGTGTCCGACTACTTTCTTTTTGTCGTCTTAACTCTCACCCCTTAGGATCTTCCTTCTGGACTTTACGCGCCGGCGACCGCCAACCTCGCATCACCGCATCAACGATATTAATAATATTGGCTTGTTTGGTGTGTATTCTGTAAACCGAGTTTGTTCGTCCTGTGTGTGTGTTGTTTGCACACACAAAGGGGAAACTTCATTCTAAACAGGACTATCGCAGACACAATCCAATATTGATTCGTCGCTAATGAATCGTTCTTCTCTATCAAATGAACACGATTTCAATCGTCTCAACTGATTTTAGTTATGTATATGAGTGATTCTCAAAGTGTGGGTCGCGGTGAAATGCAACAAAAATTACGTAATTAAGAAGAAACGTGAAAACTCTTCGGATTTCATCAAAACAGAGAAAATCCTATTAATATTTTTCAATTTCTACAGCTTGTAGCAGGCGACTCGATGACAAGATCAAAATACCAATAGGCTCGATGGAAAGGTGAGACATTTAGCTTTCATATGAATGGTCGATCATGTAATTATCTTAAGGGGTTGTCAAGAAATTCATGAAAATGTGATGGAAAAAAATTGAAAAAAAAACGTCTATTTGCTGTTACGTAACGAACATTTCGGAACTTTTGTTTCATAAAAAGTTGGGTAAGGTTACGTTAGGTTAAGTTAGGTTAAGAAATTTAGAAAAACGTAAGAACTTGTCAGATCTCAACGAAACAGCGATTTTTAAGAAAATCCTTTTCACTTTTTTTTCTAATTTCTACAGCTCGTAGCATGCGACTTGATGAAAGGACGAAAATGTTAATAGATTCATTAGAAAGGTGAGACATTCAGCTTTCATCTGAGTGGTCGATGATGTAATTATCTTAAGGGGTTGTCAAGAAATTCATGAAAATGTGAAGGAAAAAAATTGAAAAAAAACGTCTATTTGCTGTTACGTAACGAACATTTCGGAACTTTTGTATCATAAAAAGTTGCGTAAGGTAAGGTTAGGTTAAGTAATTTTCGTGAAATTAAGAAAAAAAAAGTGAAAACTCGTCAGATCTCAACGAAACAGCGATTTTTAAGAAAATGCTACTAATATTTTTCAATTTCTACAGCTTGTAGCAGGCGACTCGATGATATGAGCAAAATATCAATGGACCGATGGAAAGGTGAGACATTTAGCTTTCATATGAATGGACGATCATGTAATTATCTTAAGGGGTTGTCAAGAAATTCATGAAAATGTGATGGAAAAAAATTGAAAAAAACGTCTATTTTCTGTTACGTAACGAACATTTCGGAACTTTTGTTTCATAAAAAGATACGTAAGGTTAAGTTAGGTTAAGTAATTTTCGTGAAATTAAAAAAAAAACGTGAATGTTTCGTCGGATCTCAACGAAACAGCGATTTTTAAGAAAATCCTATTCACTTTTTTTCCAATTTCTACAGCTCGTAGCTTGCGACTTGATGATAGCACGTAAATGCCAATACCCTCGTTGGAAAAGTGAAGTATTTAGTTTTAAATTGTATGGTCGATGATGTAATTATCTTAAAGGTTTGTCGAGAAATTAACGAAAAACTTTAAAAAAAAATCGGAAAAAAAAACGTCTAATGGCTGTTACGTGTTATTGGTTTGTTTGTCTTTAAAAAGTTGCGTAAGGTTAGGTTAGGTTACGTAATATTCGTGAAATTTAGAAAAACGTAAGAACTTGTCGGATCTCAACGAAACAGCGATTTTTAAGAAAATCCTTTTCACTTTTTTTTTCTAATTTCTACAGCTCGTAGCATGCGACTTGATGAAAGCACGAAAATGTTAATAGATTCATTAGAAAGTTGAGACATTCAACTTTCATATGGTCGATGATGTAATTATCTTAAGGAGTTGTCGAGAAATTAACGAGTTGTCGAGAAAAAAACAACATTTTGGAACTTTAGTTTCATAATGAAATGCAATAAAAGTTACGTAATTTTCGACCAAAAAGTTTGAGAATCACTGATGTACACATACAGCGAACTGCAATAAATTAAATTTATTAAAATTACAAGTTGGCGAAACTTTAAATTGTTGTTTTTTTCTGTATGTGTATGTTAGATTTTGCGAGACTTTTGAATTAAAGTAGCGAACGAACGCGTAAATCGTGCCCGATTAAAACGTAAAGCACGTATCATTAGTTAACCGCTTTATTCATAACCTGCAAAAGTTTTCGGCGTCAGCGGAATTTGCGGGTTGAAAACTATGAAGCGGAATACATTTAATTTCACGGGGAAAACCCTGAATATTTAACTGAGCGGGTTTTAAACGGAGGGATAAGAACAGTCAAAACTGAAATTTAATCTAATATCACAGAGGGCATCGCGAGATTGCGATTGCGACTTGTTTCAATGAATATCAATATTCAAGTTTTGAATATATTTTGCAATTCAATGTTTTTTTTTTGTCCTTGCGTCGGGAAAATTTGCGGATGAAGACGTAACGTAATTGGTGTGTGAGAAGAGGGCGTCTGATGTGATGTATTCAAAGAGCGAAGGGACTTTTTTTTGTTGTTCGCGACAAACAATGAATAAAATTGAGGCGACAAAGGCAAAAATTGGCACGTTTCAGCGTGTGTTCTGCGAGGAGTGGGTTTTTGGTGTCTCTTGCAAACAGAGGCAAAGTTACGAAACGCGAAATGGGTAGGAGTGGGAAATTGTTGGCATTATCTCTTTGTGTGGATGAAGAGCGCATAGTTTGTTAAGGGTTTGCGATACAATTTTGCGTACGCATTCCGTCTTCGATACGTTCGCTACGGTCGCATTTCTGGTGGAGGAGGCGGGCGGGCGGGCTGTTGCCTTTTGTCCGTAGCTTCGGGCAAATTCTGTCTCATTAACAGTAGACTCGCTAAATCAATTTAATGATAACATTTCGTTCTTCGCATCGATCCAATTCATCGCGCGATAACGCCGACACTCACCGGTTCGTTTGTTATTAAAGTAGTTAAATTAGTAGTTATTTTAAGAAATACTGAAGAATTTTAAGTGTTCAGATTTTCTAAATTTTTCTTTCAATTTTTCATAAACATTTCAATATAAAATTGTGAAAAATTTACTAATTTTTACTCAATCAATGAACATTTACAAATTTAACTTTTTAAACTTCGTAATGAATAAAACATTAAATATAAATTTTGAGAAATACTAAAGAATTTAAAGTGTTCAGATTTTCTAATTTTTT
>NW_017098783.1:0-50576 GCF_001412225.1 Nicrophorus vespilloides
TTCCCATCTGTCATTTCTCAAATATCAAAGTTTTTAACAAAATTCTGAAGAAAGTCATTGCAACTACAAACCTATATTTAAGCTTATTTTAATCTCTGTATATTCAAAGATAAACATCCATTCCAAAATTCTTCATGGGAAGTTGTTTATACAAAATACAAGCCTTTACGAAGACCTTACTTTTTCCAACTTATTTGTGAAATACCAAGTTTGTTAATTAATTATGAAGACACCATTGCATAAATAACCCTATAGTTACGCTCATTTCAATCTTTGTATATTCAAGATTAACATCAATTACAAAAATTCTTCTAAGAGTTGGTGTATACGAAAATACAGGACATTTTCGTATACGCATTTTCCCATATATCATTTTTCAAATATCAAAGTTTTTAACAAAATTCTGAAGAAGTCATTGCAACTACAAACTATATTTAAGCTTATTTTAATCTCTGTATATTCAAGATAAACATCCATATCCAAAATTCTTCTGGGAATTGGTGTATACGAAAATACAGCTCATTTTCGAAGACGTTAATTTTCCAATTATTATTTGTGAAATACCAATGTTTGTTAATTAATTATGAAGATACCATTGCAGCTAAAACCCTATAATTACGCTCATTTTAATCTTTGTATATTCAAGATCAACATCAATGACAAAAAATCTTCTAGGAGCTGGTATATACGAAAATACAGGACATTTTCAAAGACGCACTTTCCCATCTGTCATTTCTCAAATATCAAAGTTTTTAACAAAATTCTGAAGAAGTCATTGCAACTACAAACTTATATTTAAGCTTATTTTAATCTCTGTATATTCAAGATCAACATCCATATCCAAAATTCTTCTGGGAATTGTTGTATACGAAAATACAGGTCATTTTCGAAGACGTTAATTTGCCAATTATTATTTGTAAAATACCAATGTTTGTTAATTAATTATGAAGATACCATTGCAGCTAAAACCCTATAATTACGCTCATTTTAATCTCTGTTTATTCAAGATCAACATCCATATCCAAAATTCTTATGGGAACTGGTGTATACAAAAATACAGGTCATTTTGTAACTTGTTGTTCTTGTTCAGCAAAATCATATGTATGTTTGGTTGCCTGTACTTTAGGCGAAAAATCAATATTCTGTTATTGCGGTAACTAGCGCTGTCTATTAGCAATATATCAAAGGTTGTAGTTCAGGCATTTTGGCGCTGTAATAAATCCACTTCCTTCTTTCGTAATCCTTGTTTTGCAGTATCTCTCGAAGACAGGAGCTGGATTGTTGGCGCGCAGTGCGGAAGCCAAATGAGGAAGAAGAAGGAAAAAAATGCTTTAACGTATATAATGTTACTACTTCAGTTAGTTGCTAATTAATTTTTGAGTTATCTGCGTTATAATTATGACTATCAGATTTATCTGCCTGAATTTTTAAGAAGTCATAGTTTACTACTCATAGTATGGCAGAAGTAAAGACTTATTGGATTTACTCATTAATTTACTTAACTTAATGTAAGTTTAGTTGCCTATACATTCACATTTTATTTGTAACTTATATAAAAAGTTATAGTATTAAATATTTAAAAATTTAACTAGAAGTTTACGTTATACAAGTATTTTATTGATATATTATGCATTAAATGAATCTTAGTTCAAATAAGTTTGGTGTGTAGGCAACGGTCAATGTATTGAAAAGTGGTAGTTCTAAATGCTCATTGCAGTGACAACCAGTGACAGCTGCAATAATATGGCTGTTGTGTAGTGCTTCTCAGTTTTTGTAAATATTTTAAACAATCTGGGCTTAGAAATGCTGTGAAACACCCTTCAAAGTGCAAGTAATCGAGTTGGTTCTATACTACAGGATAAACAGGTGAGCAAAATCAAAATTCCAATTGATAAAGTGTATTGCAATGGGGATGCTACAACCCCTTCAAAAGACAAAACAATTCAGATCTATAGTTTACCTTAATTTGTAGCATCCCATGACTGCAATACAGATAACATTGTCTCAATTAAGTTCACATCACAACCTTGGATCATGTAATGTGTATAAACAATTTAAGTTGAGTCATAGAGTCAATAAAATTATTTAAAGAGATGCTTCCCCTATTTACACAATTCTCAGAATCAATTCTCTCCGGTTTCATAAATAATAATAAACTGATTGGAATTTTTGTTGTCGATTATTCTTGTAATATATAATTATTGCATTTGGGTCACTTGATTGTTTTTCCAGAAGGTAAAATATATATATTTATTGTTTATTCAGTCTTATAAGTGTTTTCGTACTGTAAATAAGAAAGCTGTTTACTTAATTAGTAAATAACAAACTTTCTATGAGAAAATTCCTAATTTATTTCCTTTTAGAAATTGCAATTTTAAGATATCAAGCTGCAAATTATTTTCAATTAATCTTTATTATTTCATTATCATACATTTTGGCATTGTACAATTGTTATTGTTTGTGTTTTAGTAAAAAAAGAACATGTTTGTTTTTTAATTTGAAGTGAATTAATTAATTTTGTTAAGTCATGAAAACCATATTTTATAAATGGGTACAATGAATTTAATATTTACTTCTTACAAAGCACAATCATTTGAAGGTAATTGCAGTGCTGTAACATTTGGTTCTTGAATCGAAATGAGTTTAACTATGCTTAAATTAACATTTGACATAATCATTTAATATCTATATTTAGACTATAAAACTAATCTAACCACAGCTTATGTAAGTACAAACACTGCAAATGTTTGTATTATTTTTTTATTCTATTAACTTTATGCCTATTTCTTAACTACTTAGATAAATATATTAGATAGGTAGTATTTTTACAACATCTATGATAAATTAAATCATCATCGATTGCTCGTGTCCAGTTTCACTTTGTATGCTGCTTTGGGATATCAATTAAAGCTGTGTATTTTGGGATAGCGATAAAATTCTGGGATTCTCCGATTACCTTAATTGACGAAACGCTGATGGAAGTGTCTAACTCGAAATGAAGTATTGTTGATGAAACACGATTATGGTCTAAATTTGTAATGTAAATGATACAATTAAAGTTGGTTTTCGTTTTGGCACGTTCCAGCTGAAAATGAAACGAAATTTCTGCGAGATGCGAAAGTTCTTTCAGCTGTTGTGAAATGTCTGCGTCCAAACCCAATTTACATGTCGTTTTCAATTGAACTTAATTGATTTAGCAAAAGCAGAAAAGGGAGTCTCATCAATCATTCACATCTCCATCATTGCAGTGGGAGTAAAAACAAAATACAGAGAACAAATAAAGGATTCACTTCTATAGATTACGTCTTAAAAGATTCAGAGTACCGCGCGGCGGAACGTTATACGCGGGACGTGGTTTTTGAGCATCGTTTTATTTCTGTTGATTTGTTTTCATCTTCGTTTCATTTTTGTTGTTTTATTTCCGGTTTCGACAAAAATCAATTGTTAACATTTTTCCGTCAAAGATGCAATTGCCGTTTGCTATCCATGTACAAGGAGGCATGCGCGCACTACGTCCGCTCCGCTCCGGTCCACGCCGGGAATTCGCATCAGTTGCAATTCAACTTTGTTTACACCCTTATCACATATGTAAGCAGACCTATGTTGCTCTCTGCCCAACAAGAATACCAGCGTTTCCGCTTAATGGAGATGGATAGACGGAGGTGACGGCATTCCATAGGACCTGTTGCTCTTGATATTTACCTAATAAATGTCATCAGGTTATGAGAATTCAATTTTATTACATATTTTATTTCATTGCAGGAGTGAAACTTTGATCGAAATGGAAATGTCACATAGTTTGACTTTGAACGAGGAGGCTTTGGCGCAAATACCGGTTGCCAAGAAACCGATATTCATATTCGAATGGCTGAGGTTCCTGGACAAAGTACTCGTTGCGGCTCAAAAGGTAACTGCAATTAAATCGATGGCGTTAAAATAATAAAAAAAAAAATTATGACTATTTTCAGAATGATATCAAAGGATGCCAGAAGAAGTTGGTGGAGCAGTTGATGAATCACATCCAGGAGTCTCCAGGACCTCCCGCTCGTCGTCTGATTGCCAGATGTTTGGCTACTTTGTTCTCAGTTGGGGACACCTTCCTGCTATTCGATACCGTGAATAAATGCAATGATATCCTGAAGAACAAAGACGATTCACCCAGCTTTCTCCCGACTCGACTCGGAGCTATCTGCTGCGTGGGAACTATGTATGAGAAGCTTGGCAGGATGATGGGTCGCTCATACGAGGAGACGGTGCAGATCTTGATAAGGTCACTGAGGAGCGCCGAATCTCAAACTCGTATAGAGATCATGTTGACATTGGAGAAGGTGTGCGCGGGTATGGGCAGCGCCATATCGAATGTCCACAAGGACATTTACAAGGTATCCAAGCATTACCTGGTGGATCGTGTCATGGCCGTCCGTTGTGCCACGACTCGTTGTCTCCTGGAAATGCTTAACCACGCACCGTTCTTGTACACTACCGAACTGGAGAGTCTAGCCACGCTCTGCTTCCGCGCTTTTGATGGATCCAACTATGAAGTCCGGTGCGCCGTGGCCAAGCTTCTGGGGGCTTTGGTCTCAATGACACAGCAAACTCCAAAATTGCCGACGGGTCAAATACCCAAAAACGTGAAGCCCGTTTCGCTGGAGGAAGCATTGGGTATTCTAATGTCAGGCTTCCTGAGGGGCGGCGTTGGTTTTCTTAAGGGCACCGGTGAAATCATAAAGGGCAGCTCGGGCGTCAATAGAGAGATCAGGGTCGGAGTAACGCACGTAATAATCGATCAATTGAACCCTACAAAGGTCATACATTAATTGCGTATTTTCTTTTAGTCCTACGTCATATTCGTGCAGATACTGGGCTCAGTATGGCTGGAACGCAACATCAAAACTTTGCTCTCGCATATACTGTACTTGGTAGCCAACTCGAAGGCCGCTTCTTCGCACGTAGATGCCGTCTACTCCAGGAAGTGCATCAATTTTATCCTTCGCAGCATTCTCGGGAAAATGCTTGGAGAAAAGGCACAAGCATTAGCGTGCAAGGAAATCGCCCAGATCATCATCAAGGAGATGAACTCGATCGACTTCAATCCAGAGAACGCAAAGGATCTGAACCAAGAGACGCTCTTCAGCCAGCATCTGCTGGTATGCGCTTTGCAGGAAATAGGTAGCCTTATCCTGAGTCTTGGAACGACATCATACGATTTACTTACGGATCAGCAATTACGTAAGGTTAAAAAGATTATAAGAGAAGAGGATTTTAAAATGTTAATTTTCAGATTTAATCGATGCTACTGTCGCCGTGTTAATACACCCTTGTCAAGCGGCACGTTTGGCTGCTGCTTGGTGTTTAAGATGTATTTGCGTAGCTGTTCCAAGCCAAACGACGCCATTGATTGATAGATGTGTGTCTGGTATTGAGGACAGACGTACTTCACCTGAGGCCATAGCCGGTACGTTTATGAATGGTCAATTGGAGAATCAAGATGTTCACATCCTTTTTCATTTTAGGATACAGTGCGGCTTTGGCAGCCGTCTTGGGTGGAGTGCACCTATCGCCTTTGGGTGTTCCACACACAAAAGGAAAGGTGATCTTCAACACCGCCGAGGAATTATTGAGGAGCGCCAGCCAGAATAGTCGATTATCTTTGAATCGTACTCAAGCAGGATGGGTTCTGATTGGAGCAATCATGACTTTGGGTGTACCGGTTGTGCGGGGATTATTGCCACGGATGCTATTGCTCTGGAGGAACTCTTTTCCGAGATCTACAAAGGAATTGGATTCCGAGAAGGCCAGAGGCGATGCTTTCACCTGGCAAGTAACACTCGAAGGTCGTGCCGGTGCACTTTCAGCTATGCACAGCTTCATACAAAATTGCCCTGAATTGGTTACGGATGATATTGTCAGGAGATTATTGATTCCGATTGAATCAGCTCTTGCCATGCTAACAAAGTAAGTTACATCACCAACTGTAAAGATCAGTATTATAGCTAATTATATTTTAGCATTTCCAATATCCTGAAGAGCTATGGCCAGCAGCTGAAAGCTCCAGCTGCAATGGTTCGATTACGATTATATGAGACACTCTTGCTGCTGCCACCTCAATCATTCGAGGGATCGTACACTCATTTATTACGTATGTTAGTGGCCGAGTTTACTTTGACCGAGAATCCAGCGAACACGACCACTTCACAATTGAGGACTGTTTGCCATGCTGACGACTCCGTGATTTTGGGTACTTGGCTGCAGGAAACCGATCACAGAACAATAGAAGATCAAGTAAGCATTCGATTTCACATTACTAATTAACCGTAAAATTAAGAAATAAACATACGACTTCTAATCAACATTTTCATAGATGGAACCTAATCGAAGGGCAGATGGTGAACATGTGAGTAACGAAACAGTTGTGTTCGCCTTGTTTTAACTTTTTTGTTTGTTCTGATTTTGATTTGGGTTTTATGCAGCGCATCTTGAAAACATCAGATTTAACTTTGTATTGATCTCGTTTTTTTATAGTTGCAGCCAAACAGCGCTGCCGGTTCCGGGGCTTTGGAACACGATCCTTGTTGCTTGTACCGTCAATTAAATCCTGTAAGTTAATGGGAAATATTAAATATTGTATTGACAGATAATAAATTACATGTGTGTATATATCGTTGCAGGGCGAAATTATTCCTGGACCCTTGCCGCTGGGAGTTGCTGTGATCGATTTGTCGGTGTTATTGTTCGGACAGATATTCCCAAGAGTCGCCAATAAGCATCGACTGCAGATGCTGGAGCATTTCACGGAATGCATCAAGCACGCGAAGAGTTCGAGGCAAGAAGCCGTACAGATGAACGTGTTTACGTCATTGCTCAGCGGTTTGAAAGGACTAACAGAAGCCAAGATGAGTTTCGGTCAGGAGGACGTGAAAAAATCAGCGTCCAATTTAATAATCAGCGCGTTGACATCGTCCAATCCAATACTGAGGTGTGCCACTGGAGAAGCTGTTGGTCGTATGGCCCAGGTGGTGTCGGATTCCAGGTTTACAGCTGAGTTGGCGCAGACCAGTTTTGACCGTTTGAAATCTGCTCGTGACGTAGCCAGCAGAACGGGCCATTCGCTAGCATTAGGATGCCTGCATAGATATGTTGGCGGAATGGGCTCTAGTCAACATCTTAATACTAGCGTTTCTATCCTATTAGCTTTGGCTCAGGATCAGACTTCGCCCGTGGTCCAAGTTTGGTCTTTGCACGCTTTAGCTCTCATCGCGGATTCCGGCGGTCCAATGTTCAGAAGCTACGTGGAGCCAACCCTCTCGCTGGCTTTAAAGTTGCTTCTGAACGTTCCACAATCTTACATCGATGTGCACCAATGCATTGGAAAGGTTTTGTCAGCGCTGATTACAACCATTGGACCTGAGCTTCAAGGGAACACGACGAGCATTTGCACTGCTAGATCCTCCTTCTTGTGCGCTTGCGCTATAATGCAGGACCACAAGGACCCTTTGGTACAAGCGGAAGCCACAGGTTGTTTGCAACAACTCCACCTGTTTGCCCCAAGGCATGTCAATTTATCATCTTTAGTTCCAACGCTTTGTGTAAGTGGTTCATCAAATTAACTGCAGATGCTTGATACTAAACATTTACTTATTCTTATTATATATATAGAGAACATTGTCGAGCAATCATTTACTTTTGAGAAAAGCCGCTATTTCGTGCCTCCGGCAATTAGCCCAGAGGGAGGCTAAAGAAGTCTGCGAACATGCCATGACTTTAGCAAGCGAAAGTAGAGATTCTAGTACGGTGGAAGGACTACTCATAACGGATTCCGGTTTACCAGGAGTTCTGTTTAGTATGTTGGATACGGAAACTGATATAGCGTTGATAAAAGATATACACGACACCTTGACAAGTATGCTGCAGATGCTAGCTGCAGATAATTTATCTCAATGGTTGGGTCTATGCAAGGACATATTGACTGTGGCCACTGGTAATGAACTCGCTCAATCAGTGTAGTATTTTTATTTAAAACAATCGATTTTTATAGAAAGCAACAGTGATGATCCAATGAATGCAAATTCAAATGAAGGCGGCGATAATGATGATAACGAAGCTGATGATGATCAAGCGGAATTCCACGCCGATACCGATTCAAGCACGCATCCAGCGGTGCAGCCCCGATGGCCTACACGAGTCTTCGCGGCCGAATGCGTTCGCAAGATTATATCCGCTTGTGAATCCACTGCATCGGCGCACTTCGATCTGGTGCAAGCCAAGGAAATGCAGTCGTCCAGAGGCAAGAGTGATTTCTTGGTTCTGCATCTTTCCGATCTTATTCGAATGGCTTTCATGGCAGCCACAAGCGATTCGGATCCGCTAAGATTAGAGGGTTTAATTACCTTGCAGGAAGTGATCGAGAAGTTCGCTAAAGTGCCAGAGCCGGAGTTTCCAGGACACCTGTTGCTGGAACAGTTTCAAGCTCAGGTAAAATTTGAATTGTTCGTATATTCTGTAAGGCAAACCAGTAACAATAATGGAATATCTACAATAAAAAATAGTTACACAGTTTGATGGATTCATTAAAAAAATTGTTGCGTAATACAAGATACTTTTTTGATGTTATAGGTGGGAGCTGCGCTGAGGCCTGCATTCTCTCCGGACACCTCGTCTCATGTAACGGCAGCCGCATGCGATGTTTGTTCTACTTGGATTGGTTCGAGCGTCGCCAGGAATTTGAACGATCTTAGGAGAGTTCACCAATTGCTGGTCTCTTCACTCGGAAAGTTGGATATCAAGACAAACACCACCCTACTGTACAACGAAAGCTTAGCTACGCTCGAAAAGTTAGCCATTTTGAAGGCTTGGGCGGAGGTTTATATCGTCGCTATGAAGGAAACCGGATCCAGTTCGGCGTCCATCGAGGTTAACACAACGAATACATCTGTCGGAGATGACGAGTTCGGGGATTTCGAATACCGCGGCGAAAGTCTGTTAACGCTGGTACAGCCCGAGTTACTGAGCCTATCCAACCACTGGTTGGCGGCATTGAAAGATCACGCTCTACTATCTTTGCCTTCCGAATTTGCAAGTCAATTACCACATGATGGAGGCGCATTCTACACGAATGACACGATGGATTCATCGCGACCTCATTACGCCGCTTCATGGCCACCGATTTTACATGCCGCTGCTCTTTGGTTGAACGCCGGTGGTTTCGAGAAGATTCAGCAGAACAACGACAGTGCTAACAACAACGCCGGCAACAACGATAAATTCCACCTGCTGTTCGGAATATGTATGGAAGCGCTATGCAGCCCGAGGTCGACGGAGCCTTTGGAGAGTATTTTAACATGCCTTCAAGCTCTGTACACCCTAATGGACTCATTATGGGCGCGCGAGGCAATCATGGTGGATCGATCATTGAGTATAGAATTATGCAATGTTTTGCACAGGCTTTTGTTGACCAGAGATAATCATAACGCTCAATTATTGTGCATGGAGGTGTTGAAACAGGTGATCAGAGCCGCACAAGATCACCTGGAGCAGGCGAAGAGGGTAGACGAAACTGCCGACGTTCTACTCGGAGAAGGCGGAGAGATTGGAGAAATATTACCAGGGAAATCGCTAGTTTTTGCTGTTCTTGAAGTGTGCTTATGTCTGATAGTGCGGCAATTGCCTAATCTGAGTCCAAGTCCTACATCGACAATAGTGACTTCCATGCGTGCAATCCATCAAGATGATTCGAGTAGGCTGATCGCGGCTGCTTTAACTAGTATGGAGAATTTGCATAAGCTCTGTTCGCCAAAGGGAGCTGTGTCAATCTTGCCAACAATCTTGTACTTGACTACTGGAGTGATAAAGGAGATGGCCACTAAGAATATAAACGACGTCAATATTCTGGCTAACAACGCGGCAGTTCAATCATCTCTGCACTGCTTAAAAAATTTAGCCACCGACAAGTATTGTAACGACACCAGGAGCACAGAGGAATGGTTGAAGCTGTTGCAGAGCGCTCTGGCGAAAATAATCGATCTGGCTAAAACGGGAAGCGAGGAAACTAAGTTGGATGAAGTGACGATGATGTTGGCCATAGCCGTGTTCGTTTTACACGCTCCCACGAGCGTGGTATCAGCTCCGAATCTTCAATATCCGTGTATAAACCATTTCAGGCAGTGCTTTCAAAGTGCAAATTCGACTGTAAGATATTAATAATAAAGAGCCACAAGAACCCGTTCTATGGTTTACTGTTTTAGGTGCGACTGAAGTGCGTGCAGACGTTGAAATCGATATTCTCACATTCTGATAGATCTGTTGCCACACCGTACATCCACGCATTGGCACCGAGATTGGTTGAGTTCTTATACGCGGATAGCGCGCGACAAATCTTCTCGGATGGAGAATTGTCCGTTACTTTAGAAGCCATAGTAACCGTTGAGGCTTTAATAGGTTTAGCCGAACCACAAAACCGTAAGTAGCAATCCCTTTTTTTATTCATAACGTGCATAATTACATTTATTGGACTTTTATTGCTGACTATAGGAGACATCTTGCAAGGTAAATCTTGGTTGGCAAAATTAAAGAAATACCTTTTCTAATTATTTTTACTCATTAATTATTTTGTATTTTCTGCAGGCATTCAAATGCTGACACTGCTGGTTCCTATACTCATAAGTTATTTACTGGAAGGACAGGCATTCCGATCCTCCAACAAGTATTCCATGAAGCTGCACGAGGTTAGTCTCCAGTGGCTCATGAAAATAGGACCGAAATATCCAGAGGTATAACTTTAATAATCAAGTGATTGGAGAGTATTACAACCCTTTTATTACGTTTTCAACAGGAATTCAAGAAATTGATGAGCCAGGCTCCAGATCTGAGGGTTCGTCTGGAGAACGCTGTGCGCTCGAATCAGCAGACACAGCAGAAAATCAAAATGGAGATGTGCAATAACAAGCCAACCTCCGCGCAAACCCCATCAATCAAACTTAAAACGGACTTTAGCAACTTCTCTTAAGTCTAAAATTTCTCTGTGCTTCCTATTCTTCCCCTCTGCATCATTTCCAAAATAATTGCATTTACTTTATGTATTACCACGTATGAGGACAAAAGATGGAAGAAAGCAAAAAAATATAAGAAGTTGAAAAAAAAAAATATATATGGAAGGAAATAATTTTGAATGAATTAGATTCCAATAGAACTGTTGATATATGTGTAGATGTAGATTTAGAGGTTTTACATGTTTGTAATTGTTATATTGGAAGGAAATTATGAAACTGGCCTCTTCGACTGATAACAAAAAAAAATGAAACAAAAATTATTTATACAATGATTCATAACAAATCTACACACACAAAAAAAAAGACAAAGAACCAATAGTGATTTTCGCCTCAGAAGCTTTTCTGCCATAGATTGTTTCTTTTTACCTGTAAACAACTAGTGAATTAACCAATTTTTAACAAGAGAATCCTATCGAAAGAAACTAAAAAGTGATGTAGATTGTAACTGAGAAAAATATATATATATTGATCCTTTGATGTACTGATATTTGATCCACGATTTTAGACTAGGAACATTATGTATCTAATTAACGCAATAATAATAAAAGAAGTTTAATAAATAATTAACGTAATATTAGTCGTTTATATATTTTTTTTCTAATTACTTTTCTTTTGCAATGCAATTCCCAGGAATTTCTTGATTATGGCTATAGGCTATACAAGGACAAATTAAAACGTGAGACATTGATTGATCACAATTCTTGTGCATATTATTGTGACAGGTTTCAACGGTATTATCTACTACTTTACAGGAAATAACGCGCGAATACATATTCTAGTTTTTGTTCTTTATTATCCACCTAATCCATCTAATTAGTTTTCGAGTAATTAAGTAAAACTACTTTTACAGCTTATTAGTACATTAATAATAATAAATGTATGCTTTTCGAGTCTTTTTATTAATTTTCTATTCGAACTAAATGTGATGTTCATAAAATGATTTTTTTTAAGTGAATTACAGGGAGCTCTAATGGTAGCTTGCAGTAACAGGACTCTGCAGCAGTTAGCAATCGCCTGATGGCGCCGCCGCTGCCTGCAGAAAACGCGCATAAAATTAGAATTGAATATTTCAAATGAAAACTAACATTTGAACATTAAAATGAATTATCAATTGCATTTATTTAAACTAATTAAAAGCGAATAAAGGCGATGCAAATGGAACAGCATCAGTTTCCGGTGGTTCTCGGTCCGTGCATTTGCTTGGTCCGACCTGCGGTTATTCTTGTTAAAAGACAGGTAAAAGGTGTGAAATTTAAGACGCGGGAATTCACACCGAATTTATTTGTCTTCTGATTGATGGAGCGTATGTGTCACCGTCCGGTTTCTTTGCGAAAACAAAACCGATGAAAACAACGCGAGGAAGAGCGAAAAATGTATATAGAAAGAGAAATATGCAGACATACACACACACACACACGTAGAGGGAGTCATAATATTTTTTTCTGTTTTCCAGGATGAGCAGATTCGATATAAATGACCGGGACAGTAATATATTTGTGTTTGCGTGTAAAACAGATGAGGTCCAGCAAGTTTTGCATATGGAAATGCAATCAGTTTTTAATAAACTGGGGAGGGCTCAACTGCGCATCTCCATTATCTTCCAAAAACCCAATTCGACGTCGAATCGAATAATTTTTGTCGGAAATACAAATTCCCAAACGAACTGGGTTATTATTTTTATTTTCTTTGGCTTCGTGTTTCATATTTAATCGTGTCCCCAATAAACGAACTGGATATTCGCAAATGCACATCTATAGGAAATTGATTATGCTATGTACTCATTAAAAAAAGCTTTGTTTCAAATTACACTCATCCGATGCAAATTTGTTACTACGATCAAATAATATAAAACATTTAGATTTTGGATATAACAATTTATTTAAGCTTTACATTAAGTAAGAGATATCTGTCAAATTCTTAGGAATAATTCGCATAGCTAGTAAAGAACATTTGGCGGATTTTCAAATATATCCAAGTAATGCACATCGATTCTGACCTTCCTCGGCTGCAGCCGACGAAGGGAGGCCGTAAACTGCAGATGGCTGGTAATATTCATATTTTTTTTTCAAGTCACTGGTAGTCGGTTTGCAATTTAGGAATAATCGCGTATGTGTGCGATGAAATTTACGATACACAGTATAATTTAGCCGGCAACAAAGTTCACGTGTGTAACATTTAGCAGCACTCTTGATAATAAATATTAGGTAATATGCAGATTTAATAGAAGTCTTTGTGGATGATGAGGAATTTATTGCTCGGACTAATGCATGAAATTATTATTAATGCTCACCAATTTTGTAGATAGATAAATATATATAGTAATCGGCTTGAATCCTGGAAAGGAGAATTGCCAAGAAGATGCGGAAAAGACGAAACTAATTCCAGATATTGGATGAAGGACTCCTATTTCCGGCATTCTGGAATCTGGTTAAATAAGGAAACCTGCACAGTATTTTATTTTCTTTTTTTTTTAAGAGATTCAGTTCTCCTCCTCCTCATTTGCTGCTTAGTAAATTGTTTTCAGTTATGAGAATGCAAATGCCATAACTCGAAGGATTATACGCGCTTCTGTTCCGGGGAAGGACGAGGCTAGAAGCTTGGCATCCGAAATAGTCGGGACAGTAATGGTTATTTAACAGGCGGCCGGTAATTATTGCTCTCGGAAATTTACAATAGACCCGTGGTCCTTCCTCCATTGCGGTCGTAGCCCCGGCTGGAAGAGGGTACAATAAAACGTGGACTTATCGTCGCGATGCACAAAACATTTTATTGGCTCCAAACGTCCAACGCATATTTCTCGGATATCTTCTGGACCCCCACAACAGGACTGAAATAATAAAGAGAGATGTAAAAAAAAAGTAAATAAAATATGAAGAGGGAGAGAGAGAGAGAGAGATGTTGGAAACGTAAATAAAACAGGGACCGTCAGAAAAGCAATAAATAATAAAGAAATAAAAAGTGAAAACGAAATCTGCATGCCGTTTCGAGCGTCGATTGGACCAGTTCTTAAATTGCATTTTATACGTTCGCGCAATAAAATCGAAAAATATCATTAACACCACAAAAGATCGACCCACCTAACGTGGAATTCGTGTTCTGCAAAAGTTGACATAGTTTAGCGACGCCGACAGAGTATTGTGGCTACCCGGATTATAGCTACTTGTATTTCGTATAAGGCATAATCAAGTTAATGTTAAATGCGCCGTTCAAAAACTAGTTAGCATGCGATGAAAATGCGCGTGGGACGTTCTCTTTATTTTATGTTAATTCGAATCGTTACAATTATGCAATAAATCTTCTACAAATTAGATTTGAGCTTTGCCGTATAGTCTAGCAAAAATAATTATATTAAAAAATGTTTGTTATATGGAACCTTGCATAACGAGTTTAATCCGTTCCAAAATTTCATATTGTCAAACTTATTGAAAAATACATAATACACAAGTTTAAAAATGATGTAGCAGGCGCGCAATTCGAGACTTCTCTTCTCATCGTCACTCGTTATGCGAAACGTCGTTTCTTACAATTCATTTTTCTCGTTAAGCGAGGTTTCATTGTATATATATATATAAATTAAATTGTTTATAAAAGTATATGAATTCATAAATTACAATAGTATTTTTTATTTGGTGATTAGATACTTTTATTAAAATTTTATACAAATTTTATGAAGTTTACAATTATGTAATCTTTAATAAGTCAGTAGCCCTTTACAACAATTCAATTTAGTTTTATTTTTCTTATGTTACTTCTTATGTTTTCTTATGTTACATTATTACAAGAAGATGCGCGTTTTGTATTTACATTTGCATTTTGAACATTTCTCCATATGAACAATGAGAAATGTTTTTAAAATGTTTCCATGTGTAATTTAATTATATATTTTGTTTGGATGCACTTTCTCATGTATTTCGTAAACCTTTGACGTATTTTCTAAGTGTTTTAGTAAGAATTTATGAAAATTTCGAATATTTTTTTACCGCACAAAAAAAGATTTTACTGTATTATGGTTGTTGCAATAAATATAATAATAATAATTATTATTACAAAAAATAAGTTTTGATGCAAATGTATGTTGTATAACTCGTATAGGGTTAATATGCCGAAAACGTAACGGACAGCATTTGCACTAAAGGTAAACACGTAAGTCAAAAGAGGGAATGAAAAGATATATATATATATGTATATGGCTTCACTTGAAAGAACTATACGGTCATAAACATCCAACTTTCTTTTTTGAATATTTATTTATGACTCGGTATAAATATTCCGAAAGAGTTCTACGCGCGAAGATTTACAGGACTTATGCACCATTCCTAAATAACTGTTTACAATACACGTGTACAGACACCAGTTTGAGTGCAACTTTGGGACTTGGGAATATTTCTTCACCGCCTCCATCTCCTCACCGACTTGTATGGATATTAATTAATATTCGCAACAACCAGCTCTAATTGGAATTCCCTGAAACTGTTACTGTACCTCAGATTTCGAACCTTCGGAACCAGCAACTTAGTACTAGGACTATTTATGATTATAATTACTTAGGATTAGGATTACTCGTTTATCACAATCCTAGTCATAGGTTTTGTTCCAAATGAATCTCTGTTCTCAAAAACGCAAATTACCGATTCTAATTCTCCGGCAGTCATTCTTGAAATTAGTTCCGATCTGGGAACAATAGGTAACTAAGTGCGATAGAACCGCTCAGGTAATTACGAAACCATTCCGGAAATATCACCTCGCTCCGCGGTTTTCTCTGCTGCACGAACGCCGACTTTTCACATAAACGAAATCAATCCGGCTCGGGAATGAAACGCACCGGAATTATCCAGCCTGTAAATCACAAAACAACATCATTGTTCATCCGCTCTTTGCGAACCAAACAAAAAGAGTTCTTTTATTTCATCATCATCATTATTATTATTTTTTTGTATCAACTTGTACTCGCAGCCTCGAACGTTGTCATCCTCGCCTCTTTTCCATCTCGCGATCATTAATTATCTTACTTCTAAACCTTGTAATTTTTAATTTACGATCGCCATGTTTTCTCGGACATTTTTCCATCCTCTCCTTCAAATTCTAATGCTGACAATTATTTTGTCGCCTCGCGACCATTAATAACTTTCGGTTTCTTTAAAAATGTACAAATCACACCCAGTCATTCCACCATAAACGAGAAAAACATGCGAATAGAAAGCAGCCATATCATAAATAACTTAAATCTTAAATTTATTACAATTAAATTATTGCTGATTAAATCACGCTTTTTAACGAGTGTACAAAACTACAGTCCAATTGAAATACACTCATTTATTTGCATGTAATATCTAAATTCTTTCTATTCATATTTGCATGATATTTGTATAAATCCTAGTGCTTTCATTAGGGTTTACATCAAGCAATTTCTATAAGATTCAACATATGTGATACCATATAGAATGCAAACGGAAAATTATAAATAATATTTCGCAAGGACTAATATGTAAACTATAAATTGCAACTACCCAACGGAATATTCTCGAATTCATGCATGTATGAAGACCTATTGAATGCGGAACCTTTGCACACTGTGCAAAATATCCAGATTCAAAGGGAACGACTGTGAAAGCGCGCGCGTTCGGAAAATTAATGAGGAATGAAAATCGTATTAAAATGCGATACGACCATGCCACAATTAATATAATGAAAATGTAGCGTAAATTCGCAATGTTGTTTTTACCGCGCACGCTAATTATTTGAGTGCGTTACAGTTTTCCTACCATTTTCCACTGTGTTGCCACAATGTTATATTGAATAGGAATCGATGCATTTCCATTGTCCGTTTATTTATTCATTGTCCCTCCATTTCGTCCGACATGAGGAAACTTTTGAATTCTCTATTATATTATCTACAAGTTACATTTCCAAATACTTCAATGTAAATTTTCAATTACAAATAATATAATAATCATTGAAAATTGATTGATTATATTATGCAATACGTTGAATTTGCATATGTCAGACACGTAATTGTAGATTTGTTCTTGGTAATTTGAGACGCGACTGATAGTGCAATCGCAGTTTTGGTTGTTAAATCCTTCCGTGAAAGATTATATGTAATTTAATATCTCTTTGCACATATGCTCATACCCAGTAATTAGATTTTACATTACATTCATCCAGTCCGTAATATCCATTTGCTTTCAATTTACTGAATAAAATAGTTGTTGCACTATTATTTAACTAAAGCCAATAACTTACTTTTTACTTCTTCTTCAATATGTTATACGCTGTAAGTTTAAGAGTCAACTTGTTATGTATGCATACATTTTGAATTAAATTCATTGCAATCTGGTTTTGAATATAATATATATATATATATGTATATAAAAAAAGGAGAGAAGTGGTCCAGTGTTTTCGGTGTCTGCCACCCTCTTTACTAATTTTGACGCATGGCGTACGGTGGAACATGACACATCTCCGAATGTAGACGGGATGGAAACGGCGATTCCGGCCTTGCATACTGAACTGAACTGTAGAAATAGTTTAGAGGGGCGGCAGAGGGGGTGGCTGCGACTGCGGACGGTCCGGATTTAAATTAATGAAGTGACGGGATTATCTCCGGTTTTGGCAAGGAGGAACCACCGCATAAAGAATGGTATAGGTCTGATAGATATCCAGGGTTTTATGTAAATGGGCGGACTATATTAGCTAAAAGCATTCTTGTGTAAGGTAACTGTCCGTATACACAATTCTCGTACATCACTTGCCTTGTACTAAACATGTTTGATAAGACGATGAATCCGGATAACATTTTTCTTTATTGATCACATTTCATTGGATATTGTGTTATGAATGTGCCGTCACCGTCCAGGTCCGCTGTTTCCAAGACTTCCAGTCCCCCACACGACGGATCCTCGTCCTCTCCCCGCATCTCTCTACCTCATCCTCATCCTCCTTCTCCTCTACTACTCTCTTCTCCAACAGATATATGAAGAAACCTTGTATATGAATGGAATCGATACGAAAAGGGGACGGGGAAAAAGGAGATCAAATAAATTAATAACTCTGAGATCGGACCGCGCTCGTGCCGACGCCGAACAACAGTTTAATTAATTTCTATATTTGATCCTGCACAGATGACCCTACAAAGTTAATTAACGTATGCGTTACGCAATTCGATGGATTCCGTCGCCGTTTTTTATTTCAATCGCATGCAAAGGGCGAGGAGAGAACACAAAGCGCTAAATACATGCAACCCGGAGCACTTTGCTAACCCGTTGCGTAATAGATTGTTAGCGTGCAATTCGGCATCATCGACGCAACAGTTGTTGCTCCTTGCCTACGGAAACACGACGTGCGACAACAATAACAACAACAACAAATTTGACTTATGTCACCTGCTCTACGTTCGTAAACGCCTCCGACTGTGAGCGGTCTTTAATTTTATGGAATTACTGCGGCTCTGAAAGTTGGTAAACATTCTACGGAATCGCATTAAAAACGCTTCGTTCTGCCATTCCAGTTCGTTATATTAATCATAATAATTCATACACGGAGAAGTGTTTCAAACCATTAAAACTTTAATTGATAATTCGCCAAACACGACGCACCTCAAACAAAAAAAAAGATAAACAGGCAAAGGTTAAAAGGTAACGCTTTTACATAACACCAAAGTGACAATTGAAGCTGTATCGGATTGGTGGATTTAGTAAATTATACTTTCATTGAATATATTAAAAGTTAGTGAAATTCCATTTAATAACTGAAAATCTATATTGCATTTGCGCATTGCATAAATTTATATAAATATTTAGATCAATTTATAAATATGGAATAAATATTCTATTTTGAATATCTTTGATTTATATTTCCATCTACAATTCGTATTAAAATAAGAGGGAGCGTTGAAATTCGTTATTTTTTACAGTGTTCAAAAAAAATTGTCACTCCGAAAGCCAATATACTTTAATCGCGTAAAAGAACTGTTTGAAGTGCATACGTTTCAATGCGCAGCAACGTGGGCCAAAAGAAATGTGCAGATCTTCGATATTTCTCAGCCGTAGGGGCTGTAACCCAATTCGTGCCCTAGGATCGGGCAAAGAAACAAAAACAGTACGAACGAACGAAAAAAAAAATAAATGAAAAGAAGTTGAAGAAGAAGAAGAAAAACCGTCCATGTAATGGTGATCATTTTTATCGTCGGAAAAATCAGAACTCGCCGTCGGCAATTTATCATTTTCTGCGCGCCGTAAAATAAGAAGGTAATCATTTTAATAATAATTAAAAATCGGCTGCGCCGAGGGTTGGTTATGGGTCTTTCTCGAGGGGTGAGCTGAGTTGAGCTCTGGTTACTCGTGCAATGCGCTAGATATTATTAGAAAGCTTATTACTCGCGATGAAGAAGAAGAAGAAGAAGAAGAAGAGAAGTAGGATAGGAACGAGAATAAGAAGAAGAGGAGATGAAACCGAATATAATCCTGAAATAATAATGCTGTCGTGAGGTGGATGCAGCCATTTCCAGTACGCCGTAAAACATGCAGTTCAATTTAATTAATTGAATACTCTGTTCTGTCGGAAATCGCATGACTTCTTGCCCGGAGGATCCATTATGGATGGGCCGCAATTTGGAAATCGATGCTGGACAGTGGACATTTCCTCCTGCCCAGTATTACAGATCGCCTCTTACTGTTTGTCCTTTGGACCCTTTTCAGTTCAATCACTTGACCCACAAAATTATACAACAATGATTTCACCTTTTACCATTTTTATTCTTAAACACAAAATCTATTTCTAAATGAATTCACTAAGAAACACTTAATTAAAGGAATCTCTTTGAAAAAAAAAATGATTATAGGAATTGTTCATACTTATATGCATTATTTTGCTCGTCTTGTTTATTTATTTTATTTCTACCTCTCCTTGTTCAAATAAAGTACGTACGGTGCGTATGTAATCCTTGTCGTATGTAATGCCTCCTGCAATTATATCATTCCGCAGCAAAACGCAATTTAATAACGATGAAAACTAATACCGCGTTACACATGCACACGTTTGAAACGCGTTTTTCTAGGAAGAGGAGGAGGTGGCGGCGTATTTGTCCGCACATCTAATATCCGGGAACGCGGGTGGCCTCCCTTACGCAATTAAAATTGCCATTTAAAAATCGGAGGCGGCGGCGGCGTTAAGGGATGTGTGAATAAGCAGTCAGGGCTTCCAGGGATGCGAACATATCCGCGCGCGATATTTTTTCAAAGAGTTAATTAGAACTACCGCCGAACGCGGAACGCAATTACGTTATATAATTATATTTCACAATGCAAACATTTTAATTGGATTCGGTGCGCACAGAAAAAAAAAACGCTAGCACACACGCACATATCCACACACGGTCGTCGGAGAATGGAACGTCGCAGTCCGTCTCCACGTTCCAATCCTTCTTCCTTTCCGTTTTCTTCCTTTTGTCCTTTGAACATTCGGTAGATGCACATCGCACCAGCCATATTCATAATCCGATCGCAGATCATATTACGCAGAATTTACGTCACCATCACTTTAGACCTCTTCAATTGCGTTTCCTGTGCTTTTAATATATTGCTTCAGGAGCCAGAAGGAAGGCCTGTAGTACTTAGAAAATAATTAACAATTTATTGAATTTACTTCTTCATAATTTGACTCCGTAAATTGGTCAAAAACGATATTTCATGTATGTATCATGTATTTTTTTGCAGCTATCATAAATTGTATCCTTTTGTCATTTCGCTCACTCACTATAAGTCTCTGTGCGCCGAAGCAAATGGGTATTAAAATACGGGATGAGAGGAGTTAAAAGCCATGAATAATTCCGGTGATAAAATACAATAAAACACGCAGGATTAAATCAGATAGCCAAAATCGATACGATAAAGCATTATATAAAGTCCGTGTTTGTCGAATACTGCAGTTGTCGTTGTTGTTGTTGTTGTTGCTGTATGATCGAGACAACAACAAAAATATGAAGAAAATAAGAAGGCAGAAGGAGGAAATAAACTCTAATATTAACTTGTCACAATAATTCCGAAATCGCCGAATTTACGACCCACTCGCCGGCATTAATAAATTTGCATAAGTAAGAAGCGTGCTTAATTAATATTACAAATTACAGAATGATTTATATCCCATTTAAACCGGGCAACATCTTATTTTAATTTGTTCACGCCGCACGCTGAAAACACCAGTTCGCACCGTTACATAATCCTAATTAGCCTCGACAAACGGGCGAGATCGAGACTGCTACGAACGAGCAGAAAGGAGGTAAAAAAATATATAAGTATATATATATATTTATGAAGTGGAAGAAGGAAAACAAATATTGAAATTAGCTTAAAATTTATTAGTCCTCTGTCGGGAATGAGGCTGCATTAATGAATGGAAGTGAATTAAAGAGGTTCTCGAAAGGACGAGTCGAGTGCTTTCTTCTCGCCTTTCTTTTCCATTGAGTGTCTTTGTTAGGTGTTTTCTCTCTTAGACGGCTATCGATCAAGAGGTCCTTCTCCTATGAGCCACGATAACATAATAGTCAAACGAATCAATAGTCGTCTGTTTAATCACGATGTTGAAGGACTTTTTTTCTAATTACAATTTTATTTCCAATTAGAATGAGAATTTAAAAGAAAGTTTTAAACTTCAGGAATATATATATATATATATTATAAATAGTAAAAAGTCAATACAGATATATAGAATTTGTTGAGAATTTACGATATTTCATTTCTTAAGGTAAATTCCCAATTCTCTTCGGTATTGATTCTGGAGTAAAAAAAAAGAAGTTAAAAACACCGGATATTGAAATACTGAATTCCAAACATTTTTTCGTAGTAAATACCTCGAATATAGAATTTCTCAGAAATGCCAATATTATTTTTACTTAATGGGAAAAAAAAAACATATTGCTTTCAACGTATTTCCTTTCATGTATAATTATTGTAGTTAATTTATGATAATATATTATATTTATTAAGATATTGTTGAATGTAAGTTTATCAATATAATAGTTGGAGAGTAAATAAAGATAGAAATTGATCCAAATTGTGCTTCAGAAACTGAATGGACAAGGGAGAGAATCCACTAAGCCCTTCGAAATTGGTTACTAATAACGTAGGTGACGTGAATGTCTGGTAATCCGAAAATTGTCCTTGTCGAATGCACTCGGTATAGTCCTTGTGTTTGCTCCCCCACGAAAAACGGAAGGTGGAGAAAAGAAGTGTAATTATTATGTGCCGCACCCGCAAGCTCTCATCGTGTCATTATTTTTCCTTCCCATTTCGTAATTGAAGTCGTCTTGATAATGAAATGCCTTGAGCATGCGTTTTCGTAATTCGGTGAAAATTTTAAATGAAAATGTTTAAGTTCCGTAGTTGGGACGTTGTGTCCCTTTACGAAAACGATTCTGGTATTGTTTGCGGGCGAAAAGAGTGAGCGACTTTTGAAAGTAGAGTGTAACAATGCTCGCGGCACTTGTTCTCTTGTTAACACGATGTTGCGAACTTGCTAACAACTAAAGTACGGAGCGAATGCGCGGGGATTCTCCGCTAGTTTCGTGCATTCCAAGTAAAGGCGGCTGCAATGGAGTTGGAGATGGAGATGGAGAGTTCGACCCCCTTGGGGCACGCGGATAAAGGAAACAGAAATTTCAATCAATTAGAGGAGAGCAGCTTTGTTCGGAGGTGTAAAAAATCGTGCATGAAATAATGGCCTCAGTTCGAGCACCTCGTCACAAGCACCACACAACATCACACCAAGACTATATACATACATACACATACTAAACATTCAAAACAACAAACTTCTTGGAGGCCTCTCTCGTCGCCACCACCTGCCTCCCATTTACCTCGCACTTATACCAAACGCTCCAACATATTTCAATGCAATTTATAATTGCAAATTATAACAAAAAGAGGAAACAACAATTGCTGTGAGTTAGAGAAAGAACAACGAACAACAAAAAATGTATAAGAAAGACAGCATACATTGTACCAAACACATTTACACCCTTCTTTGACTTATCGATTTACGACTCGATGGCAATTATAGATAATTCGATTTTCCCTTTTATTTAATTTACCGACTTGCTCACTCCGAAAATTTACAGACCAAAAAAAATATTAAAAATAAAAGCGGAACAAAAATGGTTTTTTTTTTATCATTACTCTTCGAAAATTTTTGCCCGAGGGTGCAAAACGTCCATTGTTTAAGGAGTGTTCTGTAATTGCGTGAACCCGAAATGTCAGGATGTATTACAGATAAATCTGTCTATTTAGTATCAACCGGGTTCCAAACATTTCCCACTCCTGAGTCTCTCAGGCCATCGATTTTCCTAAATGGTTAATCCTAATTTCAATCCTGACAACTGTCACCGACTACAAAACAACTACCTATACCTATACTTAACAGTTGCGGCTAATTCAAACATTATTTCACAACATTTATTTCTATTTTCAACTAAATTTTTTATTTACAATCTATTCCACTGAACATTTTTCATATCTGTTCGCTGTTAACATTACAGAATGATTTATATCCTAGTGGCACCATTCCATAACGTTTGTATATAATATTTATTTATTTATTCTTTACTTAAATGTAAGTTGGAGATTGAAGGACTATTGGTGTATTTTTTGGAGAAACAACCTCTTCCACTGTTTTTATTCCAAAGTTTGTGCTTCCTCCAATTCGATAAAAAAAACTTTCGATCGTTTAGGTAGGATTTCAACACTTCATAGAAATTATGTGGAAGTTGCATTTTCAACTTGTAGAGTAAACCTGTATGCCAAACTTTATCGAAAACCTGTGACAAATCAAGGAACACAGATGGCATCAAGTCCTATGGCTATGAGTCCTTCTTCGTGTATTATGTCTAATAGTCTCTTAAGGAATAGTTTTTCAAATACTTTAGAAAGTAATGGTAGTAAACTTATCGGCCTAAATAAAGCTAAATATTAATTAAACAAACATGACAATTCCGATATGAAAAAAAAAACATCATTTATTACAAAATTGACTGACTAATAATTTTTTATATACATTTTATTTTTTGAGGCGAAATAAATTTCATTGGGTAAACACAGAAATTGATATTCACAATTTTTTATAATGTTATACTAGCCAAGTCAATATGTAAACCTATGATGGACCTGACTCGGACTATGTATTCAATTCAAATAAACTGTAAATAAATATTGATTGATATACAACTGAAAATAATACGAATAACAAAATCGTATTTCATTACACTTCTTCATTATTTGTTTGTATAAACTGACATTTGTAAATGCTTCATTTACCATTCAATTCTAACTACGTTCGAATAATAATAATAATGATTATAGCAATATCCATTGCCAAAATAAATATCAATATTTGTTTCAATTTTTTTATTTTCCCGTAATTAATGAGGAACTATTCAAATTATATTCCAACAATACGCTATTGATTCAATTAAATTAAATTAATTAACGCGATTGTTACATTATTTACTCTCGTCTATATTAAATTATTCATTTTTCAAATTATTTTTACTAAAAGTCATTTATTTTATTTTTCAGTATTAAACAGAACAGAATACAGTAAAACCCTTTTTGTGCGGTAGATAGAGACCGCATAAAAAAAATCGCACAAAAAAAATATTCGAAATTTTCATAAAGTCTTACATATAACTTTGTATAATACATTACAGAAACTTTGTTATGCGGTGGATAAGGACCGCATAAAAAAATAGCACTTAGAAAATACGTCAAATATTTACGAAATACAAAAAATATAAGTAAATTACACATGGAAACATTTTAAAAACATTTCATTTCTCATTGTACATATGCAGACATTTTAAATAATACACAACTACTCGTGTTAATCCATCTTCTTGTGATGAATTGGTTCAAAATTGACTAACAGAACATTACAATCGTGTCAACGCCATTGGAATTAGTTGGATTTCGTATACCGCATAAAAAACCGCACAAAAATAAAATCGCATAAAAAAGGACCGCACATAAACAGGTTCTACTACAATATTCGGAATCGGGATTTAAATATAAATGTTTTTATTTCTCGTCGTTTTTCCATAAATTTATTAAAACGAAACCGCGAAATAATTGACATTGCAATGAATCGCAAATTAACAACGAAAAATCATTTTTTAAATTTATATAGAAACTGTTACTCATTAAATAGCGTCCCTCCTCTTCCGCTCGGTGCATTTGTAATTCCATTAATGAACATTTCAATTGTTCCTTATTTACAAACGAGAAAGCTAGTATATAAATCTATCATATATATTCATTCAGGTACGTGTACATGGGTGGATGTAACATGAGACGTTAATTAAAATCACTTCAAATTGTTTGTTGCTAGATGTTCGTTAAATTGCAACCATTAATTTTCTAATTATGGGCGTGTTGCTTGTAATGTGCTTCAAGAATTTACACTGAAATTATTATCATTTCTCTTAATTGTCGCAGTGCCTTCAATCTAATCACTAATTGCATTTTTTTTTTATTTAATTTTAAATTACTTTTTAATATTTGTTTTTTTTTTAAATTATTTAATGAAAAATCAAGAATGTTTATTGTGATGCATTTAACAATTATATTAAATAATGATTATACATTCTACTATAATCTGAATAAAGATGATGAATTCTGAATTAAGAGCTATGTTTTTTTAAGTATATATATAGTAAAGAGATATTTCAGATCGCATGTGTCCGAAGTATAAACAATCGCCTACAAGTATTTCATTTCCACTTTATTTTTCTTAAAAGGCGAAGCAAGAGGATAATATTTAAAAAGCGTCGATTAAGATTATTTTACATATCCATTAACACCTAGCCGATAAGTTGGACTAACCAATATTTTTATTATCTCCGTCCTTCTCTCTATCTGTATCTTTTTATATACATATATACAAGTATATGTAAGTAATATAAAGACAATGTCATTCCACTTTTGTTGGGTTGGAGGAATTACCTGGAGATATTAGCTCGGCGGAATCATGTTATAAATGAAATAAAAATGTCAGGACTTTATGTCGCTCTTAACACACTCACTCTAAAACTCATTTTTATTCATCCACCCGATTTCCCTTTCGTGCCTCCTCATCCTCCTTCACCACAACTCCACTCCAAGTCACTCCATTCCACGCACACCTTGCTCCGTCGTTCCGACCTTCATTTCCTCCTTCTATCTTCTTTCTGAAATGCCCTCACACGCCGTCGTCTCGGGGCCAGGCCTATAAATCCATTAGTTTTTATCTGCATCACAATTACGTTTCGTCCATTCATTTAACAATGTTTCTTTAATTAAAAACGTAACACGAATTCAATCCAATCCAAATGGAATTAAGCCGTTAAGGCAAAGAGGACGTAAGCAGGAATGGATCTTAGCTATCACGTTGATCCTTAAAAGTATGAAAAGGTTTAATTTTATTTTTCAACAAGTTATTAAATAATTTACAGACGACTGAAACCGCAATTTCCGGTTTCGTTTATAGTTCGTGTCCTGTTTGGATGGCGGATATTATTAATTGTGACAAGTAAATGTGCATCTTTTACAGCCCCTTAAAACGAAACGGCCGGCGCTAAACGTCCGATTGGTACATCCTCCAACCTGCTCTAATGAAGAGCCTCCGCCTCTTTGATTCAACTTATATGTATTTACATTATAACAAACTTTTTATAAAATAATAGACATTAGAAATAATGTGTGTCAATGTTACATAATTTCCTTAATGCTTAAACATCATTTAATATTCTCTCCTTATTACTAAAGAAAGGAAAATGTAGCGCAGTTTAAAAATGAGGGTAATTAGTTCGAAAGCTGTATAAAAGTTTTATATAAATATTAAAGAGAATTTGCATAAATTTATTTTACTTTTAAGAATAATGAATAATTTTATTCATATAAATATATAATAATTAATTAAAACACAAAATATTTAGAATAAATTAGGTAAAATTATTAAAGGTAGAAAGATTTTATTTGTTTATTTAAGAATCTGTTTTTATTATATATGTAATGAATAATGAAAAACGAAATGCGATGTTGATGGTAAGTTCTGTGACAATTCCGATGTCAATTAGGGAAGCGCAGACTTCAATCAATTGCGGAAAATTTTAGCGAACGAATTTATGTGGAATTATTCAGAAGGGGAACGCTTTCCATTCTTGAAAACAGGACAGTCTGCCCGGATAAAATGCATCCGCAATAATTACCTTACGTGAGATGCCCAGTTGCAAGGGATGAATATTAATTTCAGGACAAGTTTCCATATTGCTTAAAACTGTGTGATGCGTGTGTATAAGAGAGAGAGAGTGAGATTGAGAGATGGCGGCGGTATCCGGTGTCGGGTAGGTGGGTAACATTATCAGAATCCTTCTAATTGATCTGAATAAACATGGCGCAAGATGTGCGAGGTGTGAAGAAAGGGCATGTGTGTTGTTGGCAAGGGCGTGTATATGGAAGTTGGGCGCATTGTTTTAAGTGAAAAGAGGGGGCCGACTGAAAAGCCCTCCGCCTCTCATTCGCACACACACGCACGCACACATGCATACGCATGAACAAAAAATAAACTAAGAAAGAAGAATAAAAGCAGGAAAGAAAGGAGGGAAATACAAGAACGGGAATCCATGAATTGTTCTGGATTTTTCCGGAATGGCGGCTTGAAATTGGCCTACGGGTACACAGGTGTCTCCGAACTTTCCGGAGGACAACGGTCCTCCTGCGGCGCGACATTTATCTGTGATCGCGAAAGGTGGGCAATTTTCGCGGTTCTGGAAATTCTATAGGGCGGCTGAGTCCGCTCAACTTGCGAGCCTTGAAATATAATGAGGGCAGGATGCAAAACCCCCGGTGGTCGCTTTATACTCGTATAACTTGGGGGCCCAAGGCTCAGAAAATAGCTCGGCCCTTTGTTTGGAGTCGTTGGGATCTCCATCTCCACAAACTCTCTCTCTCTCTCTCTCTCTCTTTCCAACCAACCTGAATCAAGCAACCCATCCGTTTCCATTTCCCAACAGAAGTATCGCCGCTCCCAACATTGCCAACAACACCAACACCACCACCCCCTACTACACGCAGATTATTTTATAACCAAAGCTAATACCGTTCGTATCAATGGATACGCGATACCAGGCATATACCGCCGGTTGTTCTTCGGCGAAACTTCCCGGCTTTTGTTTCTTATGTGGGCGGTTGTTTAATATGGCTGCTGGGCTCGAAGGGAGCCGATTGGTCACCAGCAGGGAGTCTCCCTACGTGAAATGCACACTTCATTATCTGCACGTATGAATGCGTACTTATGCAATGCCAGTGCGTGCATCCCTTGCATCCCTAACCGACGCCATCGTGCCGTGCCGCCTCCTTAGCCCCGCGCCCTTCCGATCCTACGCTGCCGTCCAGAGACGCCCTCTGCGAAGCGCCCTCACATCATCATCAGCATATCTTTTCACATCAACAAAACCCTTTTAAATAAATTAATACCCAATTCATCCGAGAGAGAAAGGCCGACCGTACTCCAAAGATTCAAGTGCAACCAATCGTTTCTACTCTTTCCACTTCTACATCAACTAATATTAGCAACAATACTATTAACAAAAACTATAAATAACAATTTTACAAATTGATATTACAAACTACTTATTTGCAAAACCATGGTTAAATGTAATACAGCATTGAGGTTCATCATCATCCCCTATCTTTTGGCAACAATAAAACCGTATTAAATAAATTAATACCCAATTCAGACGAGAGAGGAAGAGCTTGCAAAGCTTCGAGCAAAGCCGATCGTTCAACTTTTGCCCAAGCATATACATGTACTCGATATTGTTTCCGATTCCGAAAATATTTGCCAAAGCTTCTATTTACCTATCTGGAACTATCAACTATTACGTAGTCGACGGTCGATCCATTGTGCACGGGTTATCAAACCTAATATTTACTGATGCATAGCTGCCGGATTTTATTATGATTTATGTTCTCCAATATTTGCTTACTTTTGTATAAATAGATGTACTTCTCGTATTCCTCGGAGCCGGCAAGAAGGACAATTACTCGTATATGTGCGAGCCAAATATACGTTCACCAAATGGAATTTTATATTAAGAAGGATACACATTATTTATGATATCCGTCCGTTTTCCTTCGCTTTAAAGACACACCGAACTGCCGAATGATTTATAATTTTATTAACTGTCTCATATTCTTCTTAATATGAGAAGTATCATATTATTTTCTCTACCATTTATTTAAATTTATCAAAAAGTGAGAATTTTCTCAGTAAATACCTGAAAAATCATTAGAAATAATAAGATAATAATAATAAAATTAAGTATTGAAACTAAATATTAATTTCTTATATTATTTGTAAAAATACATTAATAAATGATATCAAATAAAAGCCAATTCCAGTTTTTCTTTTCATTAAATTAACATCAAACATGGTAGTAATCAAATTAACCTATCGCTCTTTGATCTATATAATTAATAATTAATTATCACATCAATAACATATATATTTTTTTATATAGCTTTGATGTTCAGATGAGAATATTTTCCAAAATAATCTATTTTATCCTTGATATTTTCCACTTATACTAAGAAAATGATTAATATCTAGTATTGATCTGCTTTTAGATACAGCAGATAAAATAACTATATTTAAACTCATATTTGTATACAATTAGTGCGTTAAAATAGAACACGAAATTAAAACTTTATGTATATATATTTTGTTAATGAGATATATTTAATTATAATTATAGCAGTGTTATGTTTTTAATTACAATTTACACGCTTCATTATAATTTATTATATTGAAATTTCATCTACGTAATTATTTTATTATATATAATAAAACTCGCAGAATTTTTGTAAATATAAAATATAAAGTTTTTAATACTTAAGAATCAACGAAATTCATTAATTAATATTTGAATGCACAATGAATTGTATTACTTTTCATTCTCGAATTCCTAATAACTATATATATTAGAATACACGTGATAAGTAGTAAATATATTTTAGGGGTAGTAAAATCTGTGAAAGAAAAAAGTGGGGTAGTGACGTAAAAGTTGAAAATTGTATAACGGCGTGATTCTTTGGAGTCCTAAGCAATTGCTATTGTTTATAATCCAATTACGATTATGTTTGCGATAAAAATCCATTTCCTTCGGTTTTGTACACGGAGTTTACGACGGTGAAATTAGTGACATACTTTCGTCGCGCACGCACACATCCATAAAGTTGAAGCAAGTGAAGGGAGGAAGGACTAAAGAGGCGAGGGTCGTGAGGAGGCGAGCAGCCGCGGGGACGGCGGAGGCGGCGGTACGACTCTGGAGGCCTCTCAACAAAGTTCAGCATCCTGCATCCACGACCTACCCCCATGGTGTTCGCATTCACCCTTCGCGCACACAACACAAAACCCGAACCTTCCTGATGTTACGCAGCGACGTGGAGTGGAGACGAGCCCTTTCAGAGGCGCGCTCCGCTGCTGCCGAGGCTGCAAGAGATAACATCATCAAGCAAGGCCCAATGTTGCAATAACAATCGTACCGTCCTCAAAGAAACTTCCGCAAATGGAAAATCACGCTGCAGAAGTCCTAGATCATGGGCGACGTTTGATGTCGTCGGAAAGCAACGTTTTCCACTATCCACTGCAGCTTTGTGCGTGCAGCCGTACGCATTTGTGGCCCTTTGCAGGACGCTTCGAATAGCTGCAAACCGCAACGCACTCCGAGGCCGCCCTTCAAAAAGGACGTGTATTTTAAATGTTTTTGGCATCGCGTGTTCGCGGCCTCAATAATGTACAGGAAAAAGGTTTGAGGGCGGCGTGATGTGGTGTCGGAAGATATCACACGTTGTGAGCCCAAGTGCTTGACAAACAATAAGGCTAAACGCGCTCATATCTAGATCACGAAACGTCTTTAGGTCCCTTTGTGACCTGAAGTGTTCGAATGAATAACGCGCCGTTGAGCGACAGCCGATTTACACCTCCTTTAAACACCCAACTAGGGCGCTCGATGCAATCCCGTCGTTGCGTAACTTTCCTTCGCCTTTTTTTTTATCCGTTCGTCCTTCTCCTGCGGTCACAAACCACTATACCGGATAATGCCTCCAAAGCACATACGCTTTTCCTCATCATCTTCAAAATACAATTTATTTATGAATCTCTGAAAAGAAACTACGTAAGTCACATCCAAAACCTTTTATTTTTACAACATCAAACTATTTTTAATATGTATCGAATACCAATAAATTAAATTACAGAAAAGTTTTTTTTTATTGTAATATTTACAAAACTTTTGAATCGATTACAAAAAGCTTTATAACTTGTTTATGTTTCAAAATAACAATCGATTTTTACCATTTCATGAATTTAATGGACTTTTATAATATTTCGTAAATGTTTACTATATTTATAGAGTTCATAATTGCATATTCAAATATTTAAAGAATTATTTAAATAACTTTTATAAATTGAAACTTCAATTTATTTATAATTTTTCTTAAACTTAATAACACAAAAAATACATTACATGGATGAAGAAATAAAACATAAATCAACATTGTGTAAAATACAAGTATTTCCCATTACACCTGCTCAAGGAAAGCACTGCTTGATAGAGATATACAAATAAACGTACACAACTCACTTAATAAAGGTTAAGCTATAATAAATGAATGAACGTATGAATTGCGTTACGCATTTATCGGAAGAGCATAAAATAAATGTAATAAAAAAAATATAGATACAGTGTTAATTAAAATGATTACAGTTGATAACGAAATTTAGTTTATTACCGAAAACGATTTAAATTATTTATACTTTTAATTGTGCGCTGCAGTCCATTAACTATTGTAATTATTGTAGTAATTATGTCTGCCGACGACATGCGACGCGATAACGCTGAATTACGTAATCAGCGTCGGTAATGAACGAATAAATAAATAAATGAATGAATGAATAAAAAATGTGCGAGCGCAGAAACGCGTCTCTCTAATTATTTGATAAATGCAGTGCTCTTTGATGGCGAAGGGTTACAAGATTGGTTCAGGATGAATTTCTTAACAAGGACTCGTGTGCGTGAAGAAATTGGAACAGCATTGGGAGCCTTATATAGTGTCTCATTGGGTGAGTTATGAAGAGGATTGTTGGGGTGTCGTAGCTTGGTAACAGCACGGATTCCTTTGTCTCCGGTCACTTCCCCATATTTAAAACCAGGCTTGTTTAGATTCAGGCAGGACTAGGGAAAATCCTAAGCACGACATACATTGCCTCGCGGAATGATAATAACTGCAGCATATGGTAATAAATGGCATACATGACCGTCAAATTATTTGCTTCTATCCAGTTGAAATTTATGTTTTTTTACTTAAATAAAAGTTAGCAGTTTTGTATATAAAAACGGGAATATCAGTATGATAAATTAGTAGTTAGTTAATAGTTTTTCAAATAGTATACACAAAATTGTAACTTTATGTAAATTAATGTATACATTGTAAATGTAATTGTGAAGTATTCATTTATTGTATTTTATAGATTTACTTAGAGGGATGAACTTTCCATAAAAGAGTTCCAATTAGGAGACAAAAAAGAGATTCAAGTGATGGATAGGGTATTGCATCGGAAGGCCAGAGTTCTCGTTTTTATATTTGCGAAATAGATAAAGAGAGTTCTCCAGCAATAGAAAGTGGATACAGCAAAACGCACTCCCGCCATTAGGTAATAATTGAATGTTCATTCAACGCTCTTTTCTACCAAAACCGAAAGCGATACACACACACACAGCTACACGCAAACGCACACAACCATACACAGAGATCTGTACAAACACACTGCGATTCCCTAGCAGAGCTTTTTCGGGACATTTGTCAATGTAGCTCGTAAGCTTTCTCGTCGCTCCTAACCACCTCCGGTTAAATCTCCGCAAAGCACTATTTTCCTACCGCCCCCACAAACGAAGCACATTTTATTTTGCTTCCACTTTCAGACACGCTCCTTTCGCACGGATCACTTCGCAAGCTGAAAAAAAAATAAATAAAATATATATCAAACATTTGCCCCTTCGCAACGTTCGTTCATTAACAATAACAGTAACAAATACCACTGCGCCAATATTTACACGCTGTCCACTATTACTCCAAATGCACAACGCTTGTCCATTAATTATTAAAGGAATCTTGCTCTTACGGCTTTCCTATAATTCTCACGAAAAACTATTAAACGACTCTGCGTTTCCTCTCTCTGTCTCTCGCACACAATACATCTATGCCTCTTCTTTAATTTTAATGAGTTGCAAAGTGTTGATGCTATTACACCTTCCATGCTCCGCGACTTCTTGCTTTAGTTCAAGGCTTTTACCAATACTATGTTGATTTTTATTGCGATCATTAATGAGAAAAGGAAAACATTACAAGTGTAATAACAATAAGAATTCTTGTTGTCTATTTCAATTACGATTTGGAAATAAATCTTTTTCATGTAGCTTTTTTTTATTATTATATAAAAGTGTTGAGATACAAGCGAAGTGTAAATAGAATCTAGATAATTAGAGACAGGAATTGATCGGATTGCGTGGAAATAAATAAGACTAGTGAACCGGATGAAGTGGAAATGAAGGAGTATGCTGGAGTGATTCCGAGGAGGCGTCGCAAAAACTGACTGGGCATGATGCATGGATGGATGAACCAGGAAATGGCACTTTCGAGATATAATTGCTATTTATATATATATATACTCACACAACAAAAAAATATATGCGAGGATGTGAACTATCGGAGAGGAAAGAAAAGGATGAGTGTATGTTGTTAGACGCCTCAGGTGTGACACGTCACCAATAATAACAAGTTTCCTCGGAGATTCCTGACAAATGCACCAATTCATTATGAATGGAATTAAATCCGTTATCAATCAATCAAGCGCCAAGCGCAGAACAAGGTAATAATATAATGAAGACAATTAATTAGGTTTTCCTTGATACGGCTCTCCGGTCTAATCCAATAATCTGAAAGGTAATTACCAACGATGATCTAAAAATAGCTCTTGTCATTAGAAAGGGTTCTGAAGTGGGATCGACCTGTCCTCGCGTTTTTGCAGCGGCTGTCTATATCTTTACACCCATGCGCGTGCATTTCTGAAGAAGATTCCCTCAGGACTATCGACCACGTACTGTTTTTTTAAATTTTACTTTCTTCATTTTCTTCCATTTACTCTGTTTGCGCAATTATCGTTATATCAATTCCAAATTGAATCATAAATCATAAATAAAATATATTTTCGAGTTGAATTGACAATTTTATATAAAATATTCTTATAAATCTGACAATGTTTTTCAATAAAAATATCATAGTAATCTATAGGCAAGGGAAGCATTAAGAAAATCATAAACAATCGAGTTCAGGGTAATACACATCAGTTGGCAGGGAACGATGTTAGGATTGGGGGCGGTGGTGCTGAAAAACGTGGCTTTTCGGGGTGACGTCTCCCCAAGGGAAAACGACGAATGGAAAGGTAAAAACGCGAAATCTAATTTTAAAGGAAACGCTTCGATCAAAATCGAAATACTACACTACACAGCTATGCTTCTGCAGATACCTCGAAGCGAACCACTTACGGAGGTCAATAAATCGGAATTAAAAATCTCTATTTGAATTTCATATTGTCGTTGCTCATTCATTCTCACTCTTTCTGTCATATTCACATATTCTCATACTATCCATGTATTTGCGATGGCTGCATAAGCGATCTGTTCAGTTGTGGACGTGTCAGGACGAAGGATATTGCATTTCGTTTTTGGCGTACTTTACTCAATTGTGTAATAAATAGTTATAGTTCAATTTTATGGATCTTCCGGAAGTGGTTGACATAAATCACGGGCAATTTACGAAATGCGATATTGAAAAGGGGTTGCTTTCACGTCGCCGAAGGAGCATAACTGTAACCAAAAAAAAAAGTACAAATTCATATATCATATGATTTGTGTAAATGATTTTAATGTAAAAATAATTTTCAAAGAAAGGTAACTTTGAAAGTGTTGTAAAATTTCATCACAGATGTTCAAATTGATACATAATTCTTCAGATCGATTGGGGATGAGGACATGGCCTTCGGCGGTTGATGATTATCATTATTATCTTCCCACTCTGCGTGCGAGCGTTCGCTTTTTGTTGCAGAGCCTATTTCTCCTCCTAATTGGGGGCTGCGAATTTCAATTAAAAATTGCGGAACAAAGGGGGGCGCGAAATATTTACACTGAGAAATCTGTACGACTGCACGAATGCAACCCCCCTACACACACATACACACACAGTGCCACAATAAATAAAAAAATCAGTCATTACGCTAGGCGTCATAATAATCACCCGGGTTGGCATATAGTGTGCGAGAGCATATGTACAAGAGGTTTCTGACAGGATAAGAGGAATGGGGGGACGAAAGCCCTTTAAAGAGTACCACATTATACGCATGCAGGCGCGAGGGTGTAAAATCAATAAAAAAGTCTTCATTGAAAGGGATGCAATGCATTATCACCTCGACGGGGTGAGTTGTGGTAAGGCGTGGTGAGGTGATGCGGGGTGAGCTAACTCTTCCTTCCGCTCTTGGAGATGGTGAGACGCAGTAAAGCGGAAAGCCCGAAGATTCGATTGATTAATTGATAGCGCTTCATAATTCGGGGAAAACAGGTTGACTTTGATTAAGCTTTCCGGTGAGAATGCGGCGGCAAACTTTTGTTCAGAACGAAGAGATGGAAACAGGCTTTGTGCTGCAGTCGCAAGATCAATCCTTCGATTGCCAAAAACTGGAGACGAATCGGAAAAGGACCTAAAGCATCCTCTTATTCACGGATCGTTCTGTCCGCCGGTTATCTTTGTTTCCCTAAGGTTAACGCACGCATTGCTAGGGAAAATCTGACACCCGGCTGCTGCTGTTGTTGTTGCACCATTCGTTTTCCTTTTGTCTTTGGGTAGTGCCATTGAATACCGGCTAACGGATCCGTGCGAAAACCAACGTATTTTCAGTTAGTTACGATTGGAGTTCGCAAGTCTGCTGGTCGGAAAGAACAATGGCGGGTGAATATATCAAGTTCCTATATTACAATACATCATCAGATGATTTATACCGTACTGCGGTGGCCGACGCACAGCCCGATCATATTTTCAGGTTACTATGTGATGCGTTCATAAACAAAAATCTGCATCGATCGCTCGTCCAAAACGGAAAATAAATAGAGGTAAAGGAAATATATATATACACACATACACACATTACATGCACTACATATTTTGGTATTAACAAACACTATAATTCTATACCTACAATTCAGAGTTTCTTTAAAATAATCATCAAAAGGCTGTCAATAAAAATAAGTTATCAATATTTTATATTTTGCAATCCGACGATTTGGTATTATGAAATCGAGTTAAAATGGAAATTGTTTCTAAGTAGAATTATTACTTGGGCAAAATAATTCACAGCCAAACGAATGCAATTAGTCGGCCGACTCGGCTTTAAGTTGATTTGAAGGGATTCACTCCAGTCCAACTTTTCGCTCTCCAGTCAAAAAAAAAAAGTTAACGCAATTATTTTTATTCAATTATTTCGCAAATGTCACATCAATAATACGTTAAGACGATGAGATAAGATCATTATTGCAGTATTAAAGATAGATTTCTTTAAATACAACGTTTTTAGATCTTAAGGAATATTTGCATGTGTAGTATTTTACATGCAAATATCCCTCCTCAACTCTAACAACGTAATAGCTATGGCTCTATCAGAAGGCGATTTGTATTACTTTAACTTTCGCTCCTTAAGAAGTTTGATACATATATAATCCACTTTGTTTAAGCGGTAAGGAGATGCCTGCATCCGATTTCCACTGTTCTATGGGACACGTAATGGCATTGCAATTTGATTCGTTTATAAAGAAGGTAGAATGGGTTCCTAAGTCGAAATAAATTGGAATGCAACGCAACTCGTTGCATGCGACACACATACTTTCTCTCGGATGTGTCCTTCTTTCAAACGGTGATCTTCCTGTGAGCATTAGCCTCGAGGATCAGGATCGGGACACACATATCACATGTCATGCAATCCGCACCAACATTCCGGTCAATTAAACATTTCAATTAAATTGATTACTTTCGACAGCGACTATGCAAACACGAACCCTAAAGGCACGCTGATTCGGTCATTCCCATTCCCATTCGAATTTGCAATTATAATTTGACAGACATAATTAGGGGATTGTTCGGTCAGAGTTATACACTTTTAATAGAAATCATTGTATGTTAGTCGATGACAAATATGTCATATTTAGTCTTGTAGAATATATATTTGTGAAATGTTATTTCAATATACAAAAAATTGTGACAATCTTTTCAAATTCGTAGCGATTATGAAGCAAGTTATTAGATCTGTCCAGATCGGAGTTACGACTGAACACCGCCTAGTAAAGAAGCATTTACAGGAGATTACAATCGCACAGCACGCACAATGGAAGATGTGTGAGGATGAGGATTCGCCACTCAATGTATTATGCCACTGGCCGGCCCTTGATTCCAGAACAGATAAGAACAAGATGTTGGCCTTTTTGAAGAAATTCGATTTATGTGGGACAACTAGGTGTAAACAGGAGGAACAGCACAATAGGTGTTTAATAAAAGAAAAATTCACTCTATTAAAATAAAATAATACATTGTAGATATTTATATATTTGTAAAAAGTTTTAGATATAATAGAATTGAGGGAGTTATTGATTGTAATTCGGTGGTGTTGTTAAGTGTGAAGTTAATATGAGATTGGGGAGTGAACGTGTGTGCTTAAGAATGCGAGAAAGCGAAGAAGAACAAGTAGAGTAGTTGAGAGGAGAGGAGGATGTACGAGAAGAGCGTTTTTGTTGCGCGGTGGTGAGGGGGAGATGGTTGGTTTGAGGGTGGGCGTCTCTCGGCTGATGCGAAATACATCGGATTTGCATAAATCTAATAAGAAAGCACATATTTACCCAATCGGACTTCTGTTTGGCTTAGTTATCGCCACGAACCAAACCAAACCAAACCAAACCAAACCAAGTAACGCGGCATTTCGGTCTGCGGCTGCGACGGCCGATCCGATCCGTCTCCGTCAATAAGGAGTTTGTAGTTTGTACTACATAATGCAGTAACTAGTCGATCTATCATTGTCAATTACCTATAACAAGTATTTATGCAGGATCGGTTTTACATCCAAAGGAGGCGAATTGTCCATCTGCTGGTTCCCATCACATCCCTTCATACCAGTCACGAAACTCCGGTCCGCGTACATTGTACTCCCAAGAATTATATTTCCTGTTTGCTGCTAGCTGGAATTTATTAGTAGACAAACGCGACGTACAGCGCAGACCTTCATAAAATTATGATGTCCTGACATCCACGGAGGCCCCAAAAGTTTAACCGATTCGGCCCAGATCCGGTCCAGCACTCGTGCAATTACAACGCCAATTATCCTTGCTACATGCCAAGCCCAAATGCAAACAGCAGCGATTCGCATTTCTGGATGCGCTCAGGACATGCCAAAAGGGCATCTGAATCAACTTGACTACAAGGTAGACCGCATCTCTTCCACTCCACTCCTCTCCTCTTCTTTTCTTATTTTTATATACAAACACACATCTTTCCTTATTCTTGTTATTCTTCTTATTCCTCCAACTTCTCTTTCTCCTTTCGTTCGCATGCATTCACCGCCTCTGAATTTCACTATTCCTCCTTAGACGGTGGTACATTAATAAGCGTATTTACATTTGCAGCGAAATTTATTCGACTACATCATTCATTCCGCGATGCCTCCTTTTTTACTTTTCGTTTTATTAATTCTTCCCAAACCAGTGCAACTCTTCAATCTCGAACATGCACATGAATGGAAAGTCCACTCCACATTTTTCCATCGACGCTTTGTTTCTGTTTCCGAATGTTGTCCGGATTTCTTTTTGTTCCTTTTCCACGTAATTAATTGTATTAGAATATGCTTCAACCTAATAAAAGCGAATTTAATATATGCTTTTTGAATGCCAGTTGCAGTCGCGGCTTGGGTCGATCCATCATGCGTGTAAAAGAAAAATTTTAATGAACGTCCTTTAATTAACGTACCACAAAAGGAAGAACAATACAAACAGATATATCATTCATAAATCATATTGAAGAAAGAGAAGAACGAAAGAAAAAACAAAACGAAAAATGAGAATATAAAGCTAGGATGGGAATATGTATATCGTTTCATACAATTAGTAGACTGTGCGATTGTTGAGTGTGTGTGTGAGTGGACTAATTTGGACCACGCGGCGAAAATTGCCTGAGCTCTGATCAAAAGGTGGAGGATTGATCGATTCGAATAAAATGCAAAAACTAATTAGGAGCTCATAATGGAGCGGTTTATTGTGGAGTTCCAGGGAAATGCGTCCGCCTCCGTGGACGATATTTTTCTTCGCAGAAGATTCCAGATCGTGAGCTGAAATGGGCTAACGAAGGCTATTACGGTTCGTCGGATCGCGGTGAATAGTTACCGGTGAAGAAGAAGAAGATGGAGATGGTAAGAAAGGAGGAAGGTGGATATATACCGAATACAATATTTGCATTGATTAAAAGGTGTGTCGGATGTGGGACTCCTGCTGGCTGGAAATAAAATGTAAGTAGCTCGTTCAGTTTAGGTATGCACAGGAAGATCATTAAAGCATATGCGATGCTGCGTATCTACAATGGAAAGCTGGTTACCTGAGCAACGCCGGAACGAACCCGGACATTCGAACTTGTCACAAAGGTAGACAACGAAAAAATACCAAAAAAAAATAAATAAAATAAAACAAAACGAAAATAAGCAAGGACTAAAAATGTCCGAGGAGGATTTTATGTTTACGCTGTGTGCATGTATGAGTCTCGCCAATTAGCGTTCCATGAAAAGCTTTAAGCCGATCACAGCCCCAACGGCCCCCATCTGCCTCCCTTGCCTGAAACGCGCGGACCAGGACGGATTGGACTATGCCAGACCATTAAAAGATTGCTATTCAACCGGTGAAGATTTCGAATGTCCATTCAAAGTAAATATTTCAATTGAACGCCACAACTCGTGTTCTCGAATCAATCAACGTGGGGACTAATTGACAACGGTAATAATCACAATCATCATCAATGTACAGGAAACATCAAAGCAATACCTACCACCAACAGGGTATAACATTCTTTTGCGACCCCCCGAATTTCAGATATTAATCAAGAGAATTGCTGATATTATTAATAACCTCTTTCACTACGTCTACCTCTATCTCTCATCAACACTCGTAAATAATACACAGATTTAATGGTAATGCATTTTCATTCATTGTTCGCATTCTGCGGCTGACCAAATTGCAATGAATACCTTCCATTTAATAATATAATTCGCCTCATAATGCAACAGGATTTACAAACAAATGATGCACTAATTTTCATATTTACACCAATTGCACGTCCATTTTGGTCCCAATTACAACCTCCTAAGTTTGTATCCAATTGTCCCAGTCGCTTTACAGCTGTAATTCAGTCATTTCAATATGCAATTTACTACAAGTCCAACGCGCAAACTAATTGAAATGCAATAATTCCACATGAGATGAAATTCTCCATTAAATGATTGTTTTTGTTTTATATAAATTGATTAATTTTCATACGTGGATATAGAATTATTTATTTTTATCGACGTTGAGATTATTTCTAGATCAGTCATGAAAACTTCAATAACTCGAACAAGTCCCTTCCTCCGTCAAATAGCGGGAATTATAAAACATTAACGGACGAGCTTAAGCAGAGCTTTTTAACTTAATATGCGCAACTGAATAAAGGGCCAAGGGGTGAGGTTTAACCCGTCCGTCAGTATCCCCTGATACGCGAAAAGCAGAATACGAATGTTCGATATGGAGCGCAGATTTTTGTTTTCCTTTGTGGGATTAATTCGTTATATAATGCATGCATAATCCGGCAAAAGGGTTTCCAAATGACTTTGAAAGAGGTAACGTATTATTGAATTATAAATCACGTTGGGACGCATATACTACTTTTATTTAGCTAATTATTGAAGGATTTTTGTTCTGTCTATTTTACAAATATATAAATAAATTCACAATTTGTAGAAAGCTCATCATCAGGTTTTATCGAACGCCGTTATTTATAAGAAAATTTTGTCCTCCCATTATTTGATCCACTTGGCTTGATGTGAGTGGAATCGAGACGGAGGACGAGAGTAAGAGTAGTACATTTGTTGCCACCCCCTAGTCCCTTCGGATGTTTACTCGTTTCATCGGGACGGAACTTTTTGATGCTCCTGAAACCTTATCTGCTGCGAATGATTGCAGTCTGTTGTCAATGGCTACGCACCGCTCCATAGACCGAAGAGGACCTCCACCAAAACCCTATTTGTAACGTAGCGCTTTGCCTTCATGCCCTATGCCTCCTAATGGACTTGTTATTTCCACGTTCACCAGAGAAAAGCCCTTCCTGCTAATATCCTATTTGTCTAATGAGTTTACTTCTCTGCGCGTTTCATAAAATAACAATATTTAAATTGGTATAATCTGATTCTTGAGTCAAAGAGAGAAAATAAAAAAAAAAGAAATACGAGAGCTAGGAGAGCCAACAAGCATTGTGGTATAGTTAAGGAGTAATTAATTATATTTGTTATTGGTGGTTTCTAGACAATGGGAAAATGTCGCTGGTCCAAGATGAAATGAAAAAAAAAATAAAAGAAAGAAAGAAATGAGTAAATAAAAAGAGATGAAAGGAAGAAAAGGCTCGCACTGGTGGGATATTTTTGAAAGGATGGAGCGGGCTGGAGAAGACGATGTTGGTGTGTCAAGGAGGGCAGATTTTAACTGGCTTATAAATGAACTGTCAGTGTTATGAGCGGAGTTGATTTAAGGCCGCTCTCTAGAACGCTGCATCTATGGTCCTGATTGGACCGATTGCCAACTTGGTGGAAAAAAAGAATAGTCTCGCTCGAATTGTTGCTAGAGCACGATTATTATGTTAAAATTTATAACTCCCGCGTCAAAAAGTAAGTGATAGCATGCGGCGCACTTTTAATTGATCGTTACTTTGTAACATATCCTTCGGAGCTATAGCAATTTTTTAGGCCTTCATCCTATCCATTCCTCTTCTCTCCTCTCCTATACTATCCCATCCTCCCTCCGTATTTTGCCTTTAATTTTGTCCTCCCTTCTCTCCGCGTATTGTTCGCTCCAACATTTTTGTTGCCTTTTATTTATCGGCATCGCTCCGTTGTTTCTCCTCGCTATCCTCCTCGTCGTGCCGATCGCTCGCAAAGAATTTGTCCTTCGTAAAAAGGATTCGAATAAATTGAAATATAATACAAATATAAAGCACCTCGCTCTTAATACCTTCGTTTCTGCGTCATTCTCTCTCTTACACTCTCAATCTTTCTCTCTTCGCATATTGGCAGAGGCTCTCCGTTATAAATTCAATTTATTCTCACACCAAACGCGAATATTTTACACGCGCGTTTGTATTTCAATCAAACGTTTCACCCTACAATATTTCTTTTTGATGCGAAAACTGAACGGACAGGAAAACATCCACTTGCAGGTATTTCTTTAAGCTACGGCGCAACAATATTTATTCCTGACTGCACTCCTCCTTTGATTTCTTACGATGCCATCCGGAAGCCCCTTTACATTCAGATTAACTTGTATGCAAAGGCAAACCTTTTATACAGCAAAAAAATATATACATAGATATACTTCAAAGTAACTCAACAATAAGTATATCTTGTTATTGTAACAAAACAAATTCTGGTTATTTACTTATTTATTTTTATTTAACATCATATAAAAATAATATATCCAATAAAAAATTGTAAATAATTACATAATTAGGAAAGTATGTTTATTAGATCGACTAGTACAGGTATCCCCCGACTTACAACCTAGTTCTGTTCCAAAGAATTGTTCGTAAGTTGAATTTGTTTGTAAAACTTTCAAAAGATATTTATCTTACCACACTTTGATTTTTACTTTTATATATGTTAAATTCCGTATTACTGAGTGCATAAATTTGAAAACATACATTAAAATAAACAAAATACTTACTTACAAATACGACAAAACGACAAAAGAAACAAATGCAACAAAACAGATCATTTTTTTATCACCATATATCTCCTTGTAACAAGTTCGCAAGTCCGAGAGTTCGTAAGTCGGGGGATACCTGTATTCTATTGATTCATGTAATCAACTTATCAAAATTGTTCGAAGGTGCAAAAGCTTTACAAAATATATATTATAAAACATGTAATTTATTTATAAAAGGAGTAAAAAAAGAAATGCGCTAAAGTGTTGAAATAAAGTAGATTTACTCTTTGTAAACCATACATGCATATTTTCGTTGCTTGTTGACACAAGAAAATCAATTTAATTATAGGCAATTTCTATTGAAGGAAGTTTTCCTTTCAATTTGATTGATTTTCCATTACGAAGGATTTTCTTTTTGACTAAGCTTAAGGGACAGAAAATTAATTTTTATTTTTTTTTAATGAATTTTCCAATCAAATAAATTGCACCTTTAATTTTGATAAAAGTCTAAATGATTTAATTACTGTACGTATGGCGATTGTGAATTACATGCCGTAATTAATGAAACACGCGATCATTTATTTCGAATTTAAATAATGCATTTTAATTGACATAAATTGCTTTCAACGACACGCGCTTTTATTCATAATTATATAAATGTTGTATTCGAATAGTAATTGGTAACGACAAGAGATTTATTTTTCATCATTACAGATACACGTTCACTATTTTTTTTGTAGGAAACTATTCGGATGGGATTTTTAATTATCGATATGAGGTTGGCGCAGATGGGAAATTAAAACCGGTGCCACTTTGCAGGAATATTTCGCGATTATAATACACAAATATTCTATTAAAACTTGACAATGTTTGAAGGAATTAAGGAAGAATGCAGTTTCTTGTAGACTTTCCCTATTTCGTGCACAAACAACGCCACCGCTGTATCCATCCTATTTCGAAAATATGCAGAGGGTGTTGGTAATAAATAAAAATCGATATATTCGACGCTCGGCATAATTCAGACGGTGAGGAATCCGTGCAGAGTCGCGGGAGGTTGAAGGGGTACATCAAGTGGTACCAATTACCAGAATAATTAGGATGTTCGGGATGTTTTCAGTTGCGATCAAATCGGGCGTAATTAAAATATAATTTGGGGACCTCGTGTCCCCCGTTATTTATCAGAAAATAATGAATGCCATTGTCTCGGGACTGCTACATATTCCGCCAAATTAATTCCCCAATTGTTTACTTCATTATTCCGTGCGCCGGATCAGTGTCAATTAAATATTGGTTTGTTGCAGGTGAAATGTGGCCTCCTCGACCGGCGTGTTTTCAAATACAAAAGAGACCGAATATACACGTACACACACATGCATAAGCCGTTCCTCCGGTTTTGTTTTCCTTCTTTCGTTGGAAACAAACACACACACACACATATATATACGCATACACACACATCGTCTGATCGGCGTTCATCCAGCCACTAACAGTGACACTGCTATTCGTGAGTTATGACTGGACGGATTCTACAAAACTCATGTAACATTCATGTTTTACATTCCCTTTTCAAATTCACGGGTTCCATCGATCTAATCGAATCCCCCCGGAGCAAGGTGCGCGGGGGGCGGCTTTGGACAGCAAACGCCGCATTCGGATCAACCTGTTTTCTTCTTCACTTCTAATTATTTCCAGAGCACCATTTTATTCTTCTGCTTTCGTATCTTTGCATGAATACTTTTAATAAACAAACAAAATCAACATAGAAACGTGCAATTTAGTCATTTGTTATTAATTTTTGTTTATATGTTTCAATGTCATAAGCAAAATTTACAGTACTAAATCTAACATACCATGAACTGCTGTTTGGTTTCCAGGTCATACTTATAGAATCAAGATTCATCACATTCTACGATTTTAATAAAATTGTTAGAATCTCCATTTTAAAAAATTTCCATGAAACATTCGGCAAAACGAACACGTGCCTTTATTTGGTCATTATTTAAAAATCAGCAGCCAAAGTAATGATTTAATATTTGCGACAAAGCCATAGCATTCAAGCCCAGTTCATCAACTACCATTTCCTGTAATACTCTTGGATCTTCGTCAATTTTTACCTTCACCAGGGCTACATTTGTATCATCGGTTGAAAATTTCGGATAACTTTCACGAGGTTCGTTCTCCACAGAAAAATGTCCGGTCTGAAATCTTAGAAACCACTTGGAAATAGTCACAAGGGATGATGCATTCACTCCATATGCATTTTGGCATTCCTGGAAAATTTGCATAGTCTAGAGTTGACAACGAAATCCGTAGAGAATGGCAAATCAAATTTTTGCTGTGTTGGTGGTGGAATTTCAATCAACCTTACATCACTAATCTTACATTTTCTTACCGATCTTCCTGAAATTTTACATGAAATATCGTTAGACTTTAACAAATTGTGAAACAACTTTTGATTTTTCAGAAACAAATGAATTAAGTGCCAATTCGTATTACATTGTTCTCCGATTTTATTCATGTTCAATTTAAAATGTATATAATATCTGCATCAAATATAATGTTATAAAATTCACGATGCAATCCATTTTTTTTGTTATTGTATTGTAACCTAAGATGTCTGCGAAAATAAAGAAATTCTCTCGATTTTCCCGTCTTCAAAATTGAATAGGATTTGTTGCAGCGATTTCCGTCTGCTCCAGCTTATTTCTTTATTTCACTTATTTATTTTTGTGTTGTTTTTAGTTTGAATATTTTATTTTCTTGCTCTCGCTCTGAAGAAATACGTGCAAGGATTGAAATCCTTAGAAAGGGCTGGGTAATTGTATGCAAATAGGCGGGGAATCCTATTAGCTTTAATTGTGATGCATCGCCCGAAACGTATACAATATGATGTAACAATGATATTTCGATGATTTCATTATCGTATTAACGTGCAACGCTTTGCAACGGGAAGATTACGTGAACACATACAACCGTTGTGTTTCCATGCTCCAGTTACACATTAATTACATCCCAGCAAATACCACCAAATCTGCTATATTGAATACAATTTATTTTCGTTTCAAACTATTTAACAATGCAATTCAATTTTAGTTTAATATATGTTATTAACAATTGTTGTCTAACAAATATTATGTAATTACATAAAGCTGTAGTGTTTTTTTTTATTTTGTTGGGTGTGAGATGTTAATAGTCATATGATGGGCTAGTCCCAAAATTGGATGGGATGGCTGGCAGAGGTTGTGTGCTTTTAAGTGGGACTGACGTGGTGTTTGCGTGGAATTGGTTGCGCGATTTGTTGGCGTCTGATATGGGATCCGAATGTGAGCGTCGTGTGATCAGCAGAAGATTGACGTGGGGTTCTGGGATGTGATTAAGATTTGATTTGGGATTCGTTTGTAAATAAGTGGAGGAGATTTTGCGCGACCGGGGTGATTTGAATAACAGATTGCGAAGAGCGGAGGTGCAGTGCACTTCTATCTCCGTCTCCAGCATCACCACCGCCGCGCCGCTTCTAGTGCTGTTGCCGCCGTCGCCTCCGCCGTCTCCTCCCGTTCCCTCTCAGCATGCAGGACACGTGGTGCGCGCATTGAAATCCTGCATCGGCAGGGAAAGTCCTGCTAGAGCCTATTGTCTGCGTTTTCCCTATTTGGCTATTGTAATTCTCGGACTGTAAAATAATTTTCCCTGAGACAGGTCCGCGTCCGTTGCCATAGGTATGCCATGCCGTATTGCAGCAAATGCTGCACATGTTCACTGATTGTAAGCCTTACCGTAAGCGGACATAAGGGCCCGTCAAATATCGGCGACGGCCATAATGCATGTCGGGCCGAGGAGAATCTTCCTTGCATCTGTAATTCAGCTCAAGCCTCTCGACATGACATGGGATTATGAGAGCGAGAGGCCATGCAGCACGCATCGCCTTCCTCGTGCGCAATATTTTCGTTATGATTTCCTAGTTTATGTGCTCACGGGGCATCATAGAATCCGATCGAGATACTAGTACACTCTCCTCCCTCGTCTATGATTCTACATACACATACAAACACATACACTCATATACACAAACTTGTATACACATAAACCTGCAAATATCCTTCGGAAGTTTCTGGCCAAAGGGGGATCGATGCTCCTCGATCCTTCATACTTTGTTTTCTCGATTCCCCGAGCCCGTATAATACTACCGTCCACATAACATCCATACACATGAATCCCCGTGGGTGGCATCCGCATCCTTCTTCACCCACCCAACCTCAAAAATATTACCAATATTTCACCAATAACTTTCAAAAAATACTACTATTTATTCAACGCTGCTATCTTTATACATCGGATATATGGACACGTTCGCTCTATAACCACATCATATGTCTTTCACGTCACCTGTATATATATATAAATCGATTTCACTTTTTCCACATATAATTCAATACTCTCCAAACTCATACAACATTATTTTGTAATATTACATGAATAACTTTTAAGCCGTTATTTCCAAAAGCAACACCTGTTTCACTCAATTTCATTATTATTTTAACAAATTTTATTTGTTTCAATTGAAGTAAATAAATAAAGATATTTAGCATGTTTGTAATTTCCTTTTGTCATAATGAATGCGATGCAGGTTTACGTTTGTACGGTGATAAAAGAATGAAATTAAATGAAATGATCGTGAGGTAGTTTAGAGCTGATCACGGCAGTCACAGATCCATAAAATTAATGTATCGATCACCGTGAGTGCACCAAGTTTACACGCAGGTTCAGGCTCGATGTCGGTCGTTTGATAGATGGAAAATATAAGTGCGACTGATTGGCTTAATTACGGGAATTTGTACCAGAAAGGATGAAAAAACAGACACACACACACACACACTGGCTCGGACTTATGAATGTGAGTGTGTGTGTGTATAGAATCCTGGCGCGATAATTTTAATGATGTAACAAAAGTCGAGGAGGCGAACTTGAATAAATCATTAGTGGCAGTTAAGGTAACGAGAAATAATCAAATTAAAGGTGGATGTGTGCCCGGGGATTCCCCTGCGCGCGGCCGCATTCCGCGGCGCTCTTCGGTTTTGATTTGATGCGGCCGGAGGAAACGGACAGCAAAAGGGGGTCGAATGAAGAACGAAGAAGCAAGAGTCAAGAAGCAAGAGAAGAAGAAGTAGCAGTATCGAAGTATGCATGCGGCTCTCGTGTGACTTTTAGCAGACTGATTATTTCGTACTGCATGTTTTGAATATGCTGAATAATGAGCCTCCTTATAGGCATTTCGATTTTCGCATTTCGCCATTCCTGTTTTCGACTGATCTTCACAAAAATTCCGGCGCGGCCCCGAACAATCAAACCGCGCTGTTGCCCCATAAATTCGACGAAAATATTCCCCCCCGTCACCCGCCGCACCACCCCACGACGGGTCCGCGACCCGCGACCCGCGCCCGCTCCTTAATTTATTATCCTCCTTTTGCTCCGCTGTTCTCTTCATCCTTTGCACTTTCCTTCTCTCGCTCGCACGCTCCTCCGCCTCTTACCCATCCTTTCGTTTTTTTTTTGTTCTTTTTAATCCTCCTATCCATTGCCCAATTAACCAACCGAATAAATGTTATGTACATCAACTGCATTCTTATCATCAATAATCAATTCCTTCATTTCAGGATTTCAAGAAGAAAAAATAAAATAAAACGAAGAGCAACAACAAAAACAAACAACAAGGAGATGAGGTTCTTGTACAACTTTGCAACGATATAATGAGCGGCCAAACAAGCTTCAATTCTGACAATCCCGAAATGCTTCCATTGCTTCTAAAATTGGTCTTGCAATACCAAATATCATAATACAACTCCAATTGTTTTCCTTCCAAGAAGTAGTATGTATCTCAGTTAGATAACCTAATATTTTCTTGGTGATTTAAATCTTGCTTAAAACTAGTATTATGAAACACTGGTATTTTCAAGTCTGTAAATTATAAAATCATGTTTGCTGTACTTTTACATTAATAAATGTTTAGTTAATTGATATTTGGATTATTATTAAGATTCGGTCAGTGGCTGTCGCGTGCATTTCAGAATCGGGGGCTAAAATTATCTTGTCTTTGAACAGAGTTAACGCCGGTTCTGTCAGGATGCGAGCGGTCCGAACTGCCGAGATGTAAGATAGGTGTTGGCTCTGTCCCTCGTATAAGTAAGGTCGAGAAGGCAAATGAAAACGAGTGGACGAAGAGGTGGAGGATGTGGATAAAGAGGAGGAGTATGCCGAAGAAGCAGAAGGAGCGAACGCGATTGTTATGCAAATGAAGTGAATATGAGTTGAGGTGTTTGAAGACAGGTCGAATGGAGCATAGACTAATTCGACACTTGTTTTCGCGTCAGCCAGTGTTTCGGAGCGTGAGTGATCAAATCGGTGGAGCAACATTTAATGCCCCGCGACGCGGATGAAACGCGACAAGCTACAAGGTACAAGCGACATACTAAACAACGTCCATAACCGCACCGAAATATCATATGTCACCTCGGCCTCATCATAGGCAGGCCAACTGTCTGTGCTGCTTGCAACCATCCTAGTAGAAGAGAAGAACCCCGTGTTGTTTGGCCATTCTTCGTCCTCTCTTCTTTCTGTCCTCTCCTCGCTCAATCGCACGCCGACTCTTCATTACACAAAGTGCGCTAATTTGATTTTTACACGCTCCGCTCGGGCGCTAATTAAAAACTGGAAATAAATCAACTTCAATTTTCTATTATTCCCATACACAACCTGTCAATAATGCCGAATGCGGTATTATTAATGGCGAATGATTGCAAGACCTTCAACGTCCTACGTTTTTTTCACTTATTCATTCATATTAACATCTAATATCTACGGCGAAAGGACATTACAGTTCTTTCCAAGCGAAAAACATATATATAAATATATATATATATAGGAGACGAAGGAGAACCCCAAAGCTCCTCTCGCAACTGCTCCGATTCCCAACAACTTTTAATTAATACCAACCAACCAACCCCCGCCCTCACATATCTCATCGAAAATATTTATACTTGAAGATTGATTTTTTTTTTCGACGTGTGCTCCTCCTCCGTCTCGTCTCCGGGGAACTAATATAATCAACTTCGTAAGTTCCCCTAATAACGCTAATGACCAAAAAATTACTACTTCATTCAAACAAAACTTTTTTTTTGTTTTCCTATCCTACCAACATTTTTATACACTTAATTGCTCACATTTTCAATGTAATGAACAGAACAAACATAAATAAATATAAAAAAATATTTTTAAATGATTAATACTTTAAACCAGTGGTTTCCAAACTTGATGTTACTACGCCTCCCTCAAAAGTTTTTGAGAAAATCAATGAAATGTAAAAACACTTCTTTTTCGAGCATTTTTTAAATTTTGAACATGAATTACATCCAAACGGTTAAAACCACAGTAAT